>NC_137218.1:212500-237500 GCF_949987685.1 Ammodytes marinus
AGAAGGATGGAGTTATAATGTTAATCCTTATTATCATCAGAAGGAGGGTTAGGGTTAGGGGCTCGTGGTGAGAGGGTGAGAGGGTGAGGGTTAGGGGCTCGTGGTGAGAGGGTGAGAGGGTGAGAGGGTTAGGGTTAGGGGCTCGTGGTGAGAGGGTGAGAGGGTGAGAGGGTGAGAGGGTTAGGGTTAGGGCTCGTGGTGAGAGGGTGAGAGGGTGAGAGGGTTAAGGAGTTATAATGTTAATCATTATCATCATCATAATGTCTTTGTCTGATCTGCTGAGAAGATGAAACTAGTTTATTGATCAGCTGCTGAGCGCTGAGACATTCATCCAATCAGAGGCTCTATCCTCTGAGTGACGGGGCCTGCAGCCAATGGCAGTGCGCATGCGCAGCTGGCATCGTTAGGGGAGGGCGGGGCGCACCGCTCGGCAGTACAGTGGAGCAAAATGGCGGCCGTGGCTGCAGAGCCAGTATCTGCAACAACAACAACCATAACCGTCGCGACGGAGCAGCCGGGCCCGGCCGAAGAGAGGAGCCTGATCCCGGGCAGCGTGTCGCCTCTGGCCCTGCTGGAGCCCGGGGCTCCGGAGGGGGCTCCGGAGGCCTGGCGACACGGCGCCGACAGGGCGCTAGCGCTTAGCCGCCATCACAGGCCGGAAATGCAGCCCCCTAACCCCGCGGACCTGCTGGAGGAAACTGGTGAGTGTTGATCTGCTGTTATCACTAGGCCTGTTTCTAACGGCCTGTTTCTAACGGCCTGTTTCTAACGGCCTGTTTCTAACGGCCGATTCCCTGAGCCCGGACTGTTCGAGCCTCTTATGTCCCCTCCAGTTCAATATAAATAATATAATCTGGCTAAACCTTGGGTACTGTCCGAAACAATAAATAGCTAATGAAACCATGATGATAGAATGCAGTGTGAGTGTATGAGGCTTTACAGTGAATATCTCCTCATGATCTGCTACCTGTCTGGAGCCTACCATGTGTGTGCTGAAACAATAATCCAGTGTTAAAACACAGCCTAGGCTCTGTAAACTGGCATGTTGCTAGCTATGGTGGCCCTTTGTTTACATACCAGTTTACAGAGTCTAGGTTGTGTTTAACACTGTATTTATAGGCCTATTCAGTGCACACACAGACAGGTAGTGGATCATGAGGAGATATTCACACAGTACAGACAGGTAGTGGATTATGAGGAGATATTCACACAGTACAGACAGGTAGTGGATCATGAGGAGATATTCACACAGTACAGACAGGTAGTGGATCATGAGGAGATGTTCACTCAGTACAGACAGGTAGTGGATCATGAGGAGATATTCACACAGTACAGACAGGTAGTGGATCATGAGGAGATATTCACTGATTTTGACAACAAGCGCTCTCCAGAATCACTGACTGCACCTTTAATGAATACAACTGTTCTTGTGCTGTAATAAGCATCAAACCTACTGACCCACAAGTCATCATGTCACTCACTCTTAGCTCGCCCTCTGTGTCCTCCATAATGTCTGTGGATATATTATATTGTTCTGTGTCACAGTGAAGTTATTCTGTTGGCTGATCAGTGGATATGAGCTCACACAAACATCCTGGCCTGTAACCAAACCCTCACAACGCCAGCGTATAGAACGATGGCCCACAAACTCCATGTATAACTAGGGGTGTAACGGTACACTAAAGTCACGGTTTGGTACGTACCTCGGTTTTGAAGTCACGGTACGGTACGGTTCATAGTTAAGGGAGAATGAACAGCTTTAGCTGTCAGTAACTAGCTGACAGTGTGTAACATACAAATAAAATGCATAACAAATCTAAAAGGAATACTGCTGCAATTCTCCAATAAATACAATTCTTATTAAATACTAGTGAATGTGCAGCATAAACTAAAATTGCAGTGAAAATAAAGCCAGTGTTAATGCTCAGCAGGCTCTGTAAGCTGGTAGGTAAACAAAGGGTATGTCTTCTTTAAGGTCTTTTTGACTTTAAAAAAATAAAATATGACTGCAGCTCTCTGAAGCTCTGAAGTGCTTTTATAAATGTAACAATTATCAAATAAAAGTGCAACTGCAGCATTAATTAAATGACAGCTTGTTTATATTCAGTATAAAAAAGAAAATACCGTCTGTGTTTGCACAGCTCGATGTTTCTTCACAGTAACGGTGATAGTAAGACCTGGATGGAGCCTTTTCAAATGCGTATGCATGTTCGACGTGTTGGCTCCCTTTATATGTCCATACATACATAGGCGATCGCGGTGAAACAATAACCTGTGTGCCGACATTGTTCCACACGTTTATCACTGTTTTCAAGTTTATCAAGTTATCCCTCAAACGGGATTTGAATAACAGGGGGGCGCCAGCGAGCTCCGGTTTCCTGTTGTCTTTCGCCATGCCCATGCAGTTCGCTCTCTGTTCGATAGCACTGTATAACATCTTTATTTGCACTACTGATAGACTGTAAAAAACGCTGCTACAACTGCTAGTAGGGATGCAAACAGAACACTAGAGCAGAGAGGTGTGTATCTCCTGCTCTGACCGCAGCTGGGAGGGACTGCTGCGTGAGGACTCGGCCGCCTGTCAGTGCTCTGGGAGGGGGCAGGAGCCTCGGGAGGCAGCCGCTGCCCGTTTAGAAGTAAAGAGCGATACATGCTTTAGCAACAGAGTCTCCAAAAGTCACCAATAACACCAGACAAAGTAGCTAGATTTGTCGCTAGTCGCTTTTTTGAAAAAGAGTCGCCAGAGGGGTCTGGAAAGTTGCTAAGTTAGCAACACTGCACCCTCATGCTGTGCTCACCATGGAGATAACAGACTCTAAATCGCTGGCTGCTACTGCGCATGTGCGAGCGAGCCGGAGGCTAAATGGTCCGGGGGGAACTCCGACTACAAGTTTTAAGTTCCACATCGCAAAACAAGCCTGTACATTCGCCATATAACGCTATGTACGCCACGAACGGACCGCGGTCCACCTCTGTAACACCAAATACGTGCCTGTACCGTCACGGTACGGTACAAATACGTGTATCGTTACACCCCTAGTATTTACACTTTACCACATTAGCACAGTGACATGTAATAATTAGGGCTGTCAAATTTAAAAATGAAGGCAGATTAACCGCACTTCTATATTGCCCTTTGACCCGGTGCAAAAGGGGTGCGATGATAACGCAGCTGCACCTGTAGCTTGCGGACACGGTTAAATAGTAAAGAAAGAAGCGGGGGAAAGAGGCCGAGGGCTTTATGGATGTTTTATGGGCTGCTCCGGGCAAATAACCTTGAAGGGAGGAAGACTTTTTATGTTATTCTCCGCTGTGTCTGTGCATTATTGATTTAGTGGGTGCCTAATTAACAATGTAGGTTCAAAATAGGGCTGGGCGATATGGGCTAAAATCAATATCTCGATATGTTTTGAGTATATCTCGATACACGATATATATCTCGATATATTTCAAATCTCCTCTAGAGCACATCTTAAATGCTCAATTTAATTTATTTGTTGCATAACATCACACTAGTAATATGATTTAAATAGTCTCTGCGAAATGTGTCTGCACTAACGATGCATTAGGCTACATGAAACAACATCTTGTTTATGTTCTTTAGTGCTTTCTATTGGAACAATTTGAAACTTGCACATGGCAAAGAGTTTGCACATTGTATGGATTATTCCACATCCTTCACCACTCCCATACAATGGATCCAGCATTATTTTATTTGGAAATAAATGTGTATTTTTCAATCTACTTTTAGCAGCATCACTTTACATGCAGAACAGGTTTTGCTCCATAATAGTATGTTTTATTTTATAACAAATACAGGCACATTTACTTAAAGACTTTTAGTTCATTGTTCACAATGAACGGTGTGCACCTCCCTTGGTGCTGCCATGGACCTTTTATAAGAGGCCGATCATAATAAATGTACTGCCGTGGTTGTGTAATGTCAGACCAAAAACTCTCCGTGAAGTCGGAGTAATCGTCCGCCCCCTTGCACTCGTTCGCCTGTGTAGCCTACTGAGCCTTCCTCTCATTAGGTCCATGCTGTGTAGGGCGGCTGCTATCGCCGTCATGCGCCCGCCTCCCCCGTTCGTTCGCATGTGTAGCCTTTTTCTCATAAGCTTGGACCTTTAAAAAAAAAGGTTCATGCCATGTACAGCAGCCGCCATCGCCGTCGTGCGCGCCCCCTCCACCCGCTCGTTCCATGGACAGAAAGGCTTGTTCACGTAATAGGAGCCGTCTCGTCTTTTTTACTCCCCTTCTCGTTGTTTTCACATGGCGGTAGAAGTAAAGAAGTAAACACACATACAGCGCGCACTGCAGACTACGTCACAGGTGCGCGCCCAGGAGACTCTGGTTGGGAGGGGGGAGTGAGTCGCCAATGCATGTGAGTCTGTGAGGCAGAGAGCCACAGGAAAGAGCAAGAGAAGCGAACACCAGCAAGTTTGCCGGTGGCCCTAAGCAGAATTTGATTAGGGGGCCCCTCTCCAATGTTAGGGCTGACCAAATCATTGACTATTGTTAAATGCCATTCAGACACCCAGTGTTTCTGCTAGTGCCTCCAATGTCCAGCTGGGTGAAAATACAGTAGTAGATCCCGACCCTCCTAGGGGGTTCCGGGGGTATGCCCCCTCGGGAGATTTTCTCAACTTTTTAAAGTGAAATGCATGAATCTGAGAGGGAGGGGCCTGGAAAAAAAGTTAAAATAAAATGTAAAAAGGACAAACGTCCCAGTCATCACATGGCCATGTCTCGTTGCATTAGGTTTGGGCGGTATCCATTTTTTATTATCTTTAAACCTTCCTCAAATAATTCCCCGGTATACGGTAATACCTTTTGGTATCGGCTGCCGCTTCTATTGCTACACTACAAGCTTACATTGAACTATCACTATGACGTCACCGCCGCCAAATACTCATTTTTACTGACAGCACTTGAACACAATCTAGGTTCCAAACCAGGGAAAATAACTTGTCATTTACTTGTAAGGTATTTTAACTGCAGGCTTATATCAAGGCATACTATAACACAGGCATTGGTGCTGCTGCTACACACACACACACGCACACACTCTTAAGGCATTTATTTTAAACATGCACCAGGCTTTACACACCATCAACATTTTTTATGACTGTATCCACGGTAATTAAAGGAATACCTTTGCTATTTTTAATTCCCCGGTATGCGGTTATAGTTTAATCCCAACCCTACCTTGCTCACAGCAGCACAGCACTATGCCCCGCCCACAGAGTCACAGCCATCCGCTGTCGGTTCCCTTCTACCACTGTGTCCTTGAGCAAGACAATTAACCCCAAACTGCTCCAGGGGCGCTGTACTATGGCTGACCCTGTGTGAGGACTCCCTCTGGAGTGTGTCTGTCTGTCTGTCTGTCTGTCTGTCTGTCTGTGTGTCTGTACTATGGCTGACCCTGTGTGAGGACCCCCTCTGGAGTCTGTCTGTGTGTCTGTACTATGGCTGACCCTGTGTGAGGACCCCCTCTGGAGTCTGTCTGTCTGTCTGTCTGTCTGTCTGTCTGTCTGTCTGTCTGTCTGTACTATGGCTGACCCTGTGTGAGGACTCCCTCTGGAGTGTGTCTGTCTGTCTGTCTGTCTGTCTGTACTATGGCTGACCCTGTGTGAGGACTCCCTCTGGAGTCTGTCTGTGTGTCTGTACTATGGCTGACCCTGTGTGAGGACCCCCTCTGGAGTGTGTCTGTCTGTCTGTCTGTCTGTCTGTCTGTCTGTGTGTCTGTACTATGGCTGACCCTGTGTGAGGACCCCCTCTGGAGTCTGTCTGTCTGTCTGTCTGTCTGTGTGTCTGTACTATGGCTGACCCTGTGTGTGGACTCCCTCTGGAGTCTGTCTGTCTGTCTGTCTGTCTGTCTGTCTGTCTGTCTGTGTGTCTGTACTATGGCTGACCCTGTGTGAGGACTCCCTCTGGAGTCTGTCTGTCTGTCTGTCTGTCTGTCTGTCTGTCTGTCTGTCTGTACTATGGCTGACCCTGTGTGAGGACCCCCTCTGGAGTGTGTCTGTCTGTCTGTACTATGGCTGACCCTGTGTGAGGACCCCCTCTGGAGTGTGTCTGTCTGTCTGTCTGTCTGTCTGTCTGTGTGTCTGTACTATGGCTGACCCTGTGTGAGGACCAGTGTTGGGAACGTTACTTTAAAAAAGTAATTAGTTATAGTTACTCACTACTTGTTCCAAAAAGTAACTGAGTTAGTAACTGAATTACTTTATAATAGAAGTAACTAGTTACCAGGGAAAGTAACTATCTGCGTAAGCCTACTGTAAAAAAAAAGTTGCTATATGTCCAAAAAATTTGATTTTTCTGAGCAGTTTTCACAAGTCAGTTGAAATGAGTAGAACAGACAGGTAGGCCTACTGGTAGGCTACATAACCTTCAATATGTATTGCACATCAACAGACAGCAAGAGGTTTATCCTGCACTTCAAGTATTTCGTTCTCAACAAAAGTAGTAGAGGAAACTGCTGAATGTACCGTGCTGATCTGCTATCACTGGATTCACTTCAGGGGTGTCGGCTAAAACACCACTTAAGGCCAAAAACGTCAGACTATGAAGCATGAGACGATGAGAGGAGGAGTAAGGATTTATCCTATGTTTATTTCCTTCTTTAACATGCACAGCAGCATACAGATCCCAGGAAAAGAACAATAGCAATATTCGGCTCGTGATGACACGCTAAACAGCTGTTGCAACCGGCGAATCGCGGCCGTTTAGTAACGTGCATAAATTATAATTTATAGAGATCGGGAAACTCCATGCACTTACTCACAAGGGCGATGCAAAAGAACTCAGGGAGAGCACGTTTCAACCGTGGATTGATAGGTGGTGGTTACTGCGGCAACGTCCACGCTCACAACAGAGAGAGAAAGAAAAAGAAACTTCACTAAACAGGCGCTCCGGCTGACTGACGTGACGGCGCTAACTGACAGTTATAATGTCATTCACACTGAATAAAACACAACTTAAAACAGTATAAGAAATAACAATCACTTATCTCTTTGTTAACCCACCGGTCTCCTCACTAGCAGTGTGTGTAGTATGGAGCCAGGGCTGCGCTCGGATTACACAGTTTATTCAATCAATTCACAGTAACGCATTTAACGTTCAGTAACGACGGAAAAAGTAATTAGTTAGATTACCCCGTTACTGAAAAAATAACGGCGTTATTTTAAACGGCGTTATTCCCAACACTGGTGAGGACCCCCTCTGGAGTGTGGGAACCTGATAGGGGAGATGAGGAAAGATGAATTTTGATGTGCTTTGTGTAAATTGACAAAAAAGGAGACTAATGAACTCTTGTGCCTTTCCCACAGCCTGGCGGGGCATGGGGGCGGACCCGGAGTGTGCGGCTGTCTTCCTGCACTCGCTGCCGGCCGCGGCGCCGCGCTCCGAGCCGGGCCTTTCCCTGGAGGAACCGGACCAGCCCAGGGCCTCAGAGGACCGGGCAGAGGGGCACGGGGACCCTGACCCCTCCTGGCACACAGACGGCCCTACCGAGGGCCTGGCCTGTCATATAGACGGCCTTACAGAGCAGGCCATGGAGCAGGGTCTCAGGCACACAGACCTGCACACAGAGGGCCAAGCAGAGGGGCACACGGACCCTAATCCTACTGGTCTCACAGACCAGGCCATGGACCAGGCCATGGACCAGGCCATGGACCAGGCTCCCTCCGCCCCTCCGGCCTCTGTGCAGGGTCTCATCCCTCAGGGTCTCAGCCCTCAGGGTCTCATCCCGGGCTCCGAGGTGCGCGTCGTCATGGACCACGTGATCGACGACGCGCTGGTGGTGTCGTTCCGCCTCGGGGAGAAAGTCTTCTCTGGAGTGCTGATGGACGTGTCCAAGAGGTAAAACATTATTACTTTAACCAATAATACAGATCCGCCATGTTTCATCCTTACTGACCAGAGGCGCTTCTTTAAGCACTGGATATATCCATCTTGTGCATGTGCAGTTTGAGTACCTATACCAACAAAGTCACCTGTGACCCCTCTAGACATCGGAAGGCTCTATAGCCCGGTGTCGACAGGATCTGTTTCTTCTTGCAAAGACCAGGTTCTCTGTCGACACCGGGCTATAGAGCCTTCCGGTGT
Organism: Ammodytes marinus; assembly: GCF_949987685.1. Taxonomy (NCBI): domain Eukaryota; kingdom Metazoa; phylum Chordata; class Actinopteri; order Uranoscopiformes; family Ammodytidae; genus Ammodytes; species Ammodytes marinus. Next base: position 220,613 of record NC_137218.1, read on the forward strand.
AGCGAGGGGTCACAGGTGACTCTGTTTGGTACTCCAACTGCAAATGCGCGAGATGGATATATCCAGGATCATCCAGGATTCATAGAACCGGAGTTACATACGTAACTCTGCGTCGGAATCTATGAGGTTCTCACCGTGTGTGTGTGTCTCTGTGTGTGTGTGTGTGTCTGTGTGTGTCTCTCTCTGTGTGTGTGTGTGTGTTTCTCTGTGTGTGTGTGTGTGTGTGTGTGTGTCTCTCTGTGTGTCTGTGTGTCTCTCTCTCTGTGTGTCTCTGTGTGTGTGTAGGTTTGGACCGTACGGTATTCCCATTACCGTTTTTCCCAGACGAGACGATCAGAGTCGACCTCAGGTTGCCGTGGAGTCCGAGCCGGTTGCTGTTGACGACCCGTCCTCCAATCAGACGGTCTCGGTGGGCAAACCGCCGCCGCTGTTCCAGGAGGGCGCGGCCTATCCCCCCCCGCTGTTCATCAGAGACACGTACAACCAGGCGCTACCTCAGCCGCTGCCGCGCAAGATCAAGCGCCCCAAACGGCGCTACCGCTGCGAAGAGCCCACCTCCATCATGAACGCCATCAAACTCCGCCCCCGCCAGGTGCTGTGTGACAAGTGCAGAGCCGTGATGTCATCAGGCCGAGCCGTGATGTCACCGCGGCGCCGACACGAGGACGGACCCGTTTCCTCCGAAGTCAAGCGGCTTCGTAGCGACGACAGACAGTTACCCCGGGTTACCACGCGGAACGGCCGGGTAACCTCTGACCCCACGGGGCGGGGCAGTGACAGGCGGCCGTCGTCAGGGATACGTGTGACGAGGGGCGTGGCCTCTTCCAGCGCCGTGTGTCTGAACGCTGCCAAAGCCCGGACCGTTCTGCCCAAAGACACTCACCCTAAAGGTCCCACCAGCATCAGACCCATTAGACCAAGACAGGCTCTGAACCCTAACCCCGTCAGACCGGGCAGTAGGGCTGTGAACCCCCCCGCCCCCCCGGACCGCAGTAGGGCTCTAAACCCCCCCGCCCCCCCGGACCGCAGTAGGGGTATGAACCCAAACCTTAAGCCCATGGCTCTGCCCCCCCCGGCCTCCCCCCAGGGCTCCCGGGCCGTGACCCGCTCCAGCGCGCAGCAGGGCCAGAGGATCCACTTCACGCGGCTGAGCGGCGCCAACGTGTCGCTGCCGCCGCGCACGAGGCTCAAGCCCCAAAGGTACCGAACGGAAGACGCTGCAGAGCTGAAGCCCAGACAGAGTCCGCCCCCCTCCGACCCCCCTCCCTCTGAAGCCAGCCTCGCCATGGCAACACTGGAGCTCGGGGCGGAGCCTATCTCTCTGGACTCAGAGTGTAGCTCCTCGTTAACCTTTAACGTCCCGATGTGTAGTGATGCTGCTACCGTTAGCATACCCACTAACCCTGTTACACCCGATAGCATATCCGCTGACACAGCCGTTAGCATATCCGCTGACACAGCCGTTAGCATATCCGCTGACACAGCCGTTAGCATATCCGCTGAGGCTACAACCGATAGCATAACCCCCGACACAGCCGTTAGCATACCCCCCGACACAGCCGTTAGCATACCCCCCGACACAGCCGTTAGCATAACCCCCGACACAGCCGTTAGCATAACCCCCGACACAGCCGTTAGCATAACCCCCGACACAGCCTCTAACCCGAGCCCCTCCAGCGGCCCCGGGGCCGATAGCGAGGAGCTAAAGACGCGGCGCAGAGCAACTTGTCCGACCTCGGGTTTGTCTAAGTCTGTGTCGAAGTGTTTCCTTCCGGACGGACGGTCGGTTTGCGTCGGCGACATCGTGTGGGCGAAGATCTACGGGTTCCCCTGGTGGCCGGCGCGCGTGCTGGGCATTAGCGTGCTGCGGCGCGGGGAAGCTAATGTGCAGGAGGCGCGTGTTTCCTGGTTCGGTTCTCCCACCACTAGCGTGCTAGCGTTAGCCGCTCTGTCTCCGTTCCTCGAGAGTTTCCAAACGCGTTTCGACAGAAAGCGCAAAGGCCCGTACCGCCGCGCCATCGCAGAGGCCGCGAGCGCCGCGAAGCAGCTAACACCTGAAGTCCGCGCGCTGCTCACACAGTTTGAGACGTAGCATTAGCTAATGCTCCCACACACACACACACACTATCGTAGAATTAGCTAATGCTCCCACACACACACACACACACACACACTAAGATTCACACACAGTGAGGCCATGCCCACACACACTAACACACAGTCACACAGTGAGGCCATGCCCACACACACACACACACACACACACACTAAGAGTCACACACAGTGAGGCCATGCACACACACACACAGTCACACACAGTGAGGCCATGCACACACACACACACACACACACACACACAGTCACACACAGTGAGGCCATGCCCACACACACTAACACACACTAACACATAGTCACACACAGTGAGGCCATGCCCATGCGGCGAGCCCTTAGACTCAGAGAAACACAGCCTCCTGATAGGCTGACTGCGCTGCTACATGATGTCACACAGGGTTAGTTATTAGGGTTATATCAGTAATAATGAATCAAGAAACACTAAGTTAGAGCTAAGCTAACCGTTAGCCCGGTGACGTGTAGCTTCTGGTTCGTGGGGCCGCGACTGAAAACTTTTATTTCTTTTATCAAACGTTTGTTTCCGTTCACGAAGTTAAAACTAAACTGTGAAAGACGAAGTGTTGTTCAAACCGAGGCTCTGGGCCCACGCACGGCCCGGACGGAGGTTTTAGTTTTTATCATGTTTGTTCTGATCAATAACCTTCTCTGATTGGCTGAAGTTGGTTAGCTCTATCAGGCTGCATTCACTCCTAGTCGGGCGGTGCGCTAAGTTCTACTGTAAATGGACGGGCCTCATTCAAACGGGTTAGGACACACACAGTCACACTCTCTCACACACACACACACACACACACACACACACACAGCCCATGTTAATGAGGTGAAACCGCCTGATCTGGTGTGAACGCAGCCTCAGAATCTGTGACGTTTTATTGAGACGATGTTTCACTCGTTCTCCGTTCGAGAGTCTCGAGCGTTAGAATGACGGACAGACAGTGAATCCTGCACTCTGCTATAGAAGCAGGAACCTTTGCATTAAGCTAGAAAATGGCCATAATACTAATTACGTTAGCTATAGTGCTAAACTTGATTCCACTCATATGGTCCACAGTGCCACACTTTAATCTAGAACCTTCATATCTCTGGATCCCTTGGTCAGATAAGGACTAATTAAAAGGTTATTAATAGGTTTGCTTCAGAAGTTGATTACAACTCTGCATCACAGTGCAGCAGCTTTAATCTCAAGCAGATCGTAGCTGTGCAGAGGGCGCTGCCGGCATGAGTGATTGGTCATGAATACATCTGTCCTGTTCTGTCCATTCATTTCATCTGAAATCGATAAACACTTATTTTTGGCATCAATTTTGACACTTATAGTGATCAAGGTGAATTTTCATATTCAAACTCCCCTTTACGTAATGATCTCTATATTATTCACTCCCCTTTACGTAATGATCTCTATATTATTCGATGGGTTTCTAAATAGTATTTATTGAATATGACTTTAAAAACCTACAACTAGGCGCCCTTAGCTCAGTTGGTAGGGCGTCCCCCCCATGGGCCCTTAGCTCAGTTGGTAGGGCGTCCCCCCCATGGGCCCTTAGCTCAGTTGGTAGGGCGTCCCCCCCATGGGCCCTTAGCTCAGTTGGTAGGGCGTCCCCCCCATGGGCCCTTAGCTCAGTTGGTAGGGCGTCCCCCCCATGGGCCCTTAGCTCAGTTGGTAGGGCGTCCCCCCCATGGGCCCTTAGCTCAGTTGGTAGGGCGTCCCCTCCATGGGCCTCGGCCAGCAGCAGACCCGGGTTCGATTCCAGCCCGCGGTCGTTCTCTGCATGTCACTCCCCTCTCTGTCCCATTTCAACTGTGTCATAAAAATGCCCCAAAAAATATCTTTAAAAAAAAACAAAAAAAAAAACCTACAACTAGATTCAAAAACAGGTTTGTATAGCCAACAGATCCAGAGATATGAAGGTTCTAGATTAAAGTGTTGCACTGTGGACCATATGAGTGGGACCAAGTTTAACACAATAGCTAACGTAATTAGTATTATGGACATTTTCTAGCTTCATGCAAAGGTTCATGCATCTATCACACAGTGCTGGACTATTGGACAGACTGTTGAATAAGCCCTATGTGGGCGTGGCCTATTCATGCGGGCGTGGCCTAGCCCGGCGAATAAGCCCTATGTGGGCGTGGCCTAGTCATGTGGGCGTGGCCTAGTCATGTGGGCGTGGCCTAGCCCGGTGAATAAGCCCGGGTCCGTTAACCCTCCAGGTTTTCCCTCGGGTTGGAGGTTCTCCCGTTTCCTTCTCTGCTGTTTGTAGTGTTTGCTGTCAGACTTTTTTACCGTCTGTTTGCAGGTCAGAATCCTGATCCTGTCGATGGGTCAGGGTTAACCCTTCATCGATGGGTCAGGGTTAACCCTTCATCGATGGGTCAGGGTTAACCCTTCATGTGTAAATGTTCTTTTCTCATGTTTGAAATCTTTAATTAAAAATTCAGAAACTGTCAAAACGCCTCTTTGAATCGTCGTCTTTTGAACTCTTCTGGTTTCACAGCGCAGGGGCCTTTAAACCCAGTGTTAATACACAGCCTAGGCTCTGTAAACTCAACCCAGTGTTAATACACAGCCTAGGCTCTGTAAACTCAACCCAGTGTTAATACACAGCCTAGGCTCTGTAAACGGGCATGTGGAGCTGCCACAGGCTGCACAGATTTCTCACCTGCAAACAGATGTTTGGTAAAACAGTCGCAGCAACAAGATTTTAGGTTTTCAAACTGAAATTATTTCATGAGATAAAAACTAAATCTATTAATACAAGTGTCGACAAGTTTTAACCCGAGAACATTTAAAGGTGCAGTGTGTAATATTGGAGTATTAAATCAAGTGCTGAGATTGTAGATGTCAGCGCTCCCTTGCTAACCCCTCCCTTTGGGAGAATTTACAGAAGCTACGGTGGCCTTCAAGGACAAGAATCTAGTTACTAAAGATGGCATCATCCACCACCGCCTCAAGTCTTTCCACAATATCAAGTGATGAGTTGAAGATGTATTTAGTTATTTATTCTATAGTACTTCTTCTTCTTGGTCTTCCAACAGGTGCATCTCCCCAGGACGCCCACTTTATATAAAAATGTGTAAGGCCGTTAAGTTTGTCTGTTCTGTGCCTCTGTAGAAACATGGCGGCCTCAGCGCCCCGCTCCTATGTAGATATAAAGAGCGATAAACTAGATTAGACACCAATTGATACCTACTGATGAATATTATATTCCATTTCTACGAAGTCTGTTCTGAAAAACAACAGTGAACTCTACACACTGCACCTTTAAACACGTTACTGATGTTGGTCAAACATCTGGAACACTGGTTCATTTCTGTTCATGTTAAAATACAGGAACACAATGGTTTTCATATATTTGTGAGATTATAAATAAGTGGTTTCCAAACTTTCTGAGGCCAAAGGGTTACCTACTGTATATTCACTCACCGGCCACTTCATTAGGTACAGCGGTTCATTTCCTTGTTAACACATATAACTAATCAGCCAATCACATGTCAGCAACTCAATGCATTTAGACATGTAGACCTGGACAGGACAACTTATTGAGGTTAAACCCAAGCAACAGAATGGGGAAGAAAGGGGGTTTAAGTGACTTTGAACATGGCAATGTTGAGGGTGCCAGGAGGGCTGGTATGAGTATTTCAGAAACTGCTGATCTACTGGGATTTTCACTCTAAACCATCTCTAGGGTTTACAGAGAATGGTCCGAAAAAGAAAAAAATATGCAGTGATCGGCATTTGTGTGGTTGTAAAATGCCTTGTTGAAGTCAGAGGTCAGTGGAGGATGGGCAGACTGGTTTGAGATGATAGAAAGGCAACAGTAACTCAAATAACCACTCGTTACAACCAGGGTATGCAGAATACCATCTCTGAACGCACAACACAATTGATTAGCTATTTGTTTTACAAGCAATTGAACAGGTGTACCTAATGAAGCCGCTGGTGAGTGTACACTACATACAGGTGTACCTAATAAAGCCGCTGGTGAGTGTATACTACATACTAAAACAGAATATTCAAGGTTTAGCATCAAATTAAAGATGAAACATTTAAATACAGAAACATGAAAATCCAACTAGTAGAAATAAAGGTTAGATAAACATCCCCCTTCATGCCTTTATATAACCCTAACCCCCCCCCCCCCTTCATGCCTTTATATAACCCCCCCCCCCCTTTTATATCCATATACATAAACACTTTATATAACCCCCCCCCTTCATAAACACTCTTTATATAACCCCCCCCTTCATAAACACTCTTTATATACCCCCACCCCTTCATAAACACTCTTTATATAACCCCCCCCCCCTTCATAAACACTCTTTATATAACCCCCCCCCCCTTTATATCCATATACATAAACACTCTTTATATAACCCCACCCCTTCATAAACACTCTTTATATAACCCCCCCCCCCTTCATAAACACTCTTTATATAACCCCCCCCCTTCATAAACACTCTTTATATAACCCCCCCCCCCTTCATAAACACTCTTTATATAACCCCCCCCCCTTCATAAACACTCTTTATATACCCCCCCCCCTTCATAAACACTCTTTATATAACCCCCCCCCTTCATAAACACTCTTTATATAACCCCACCCCTTCATAAACACTCTTTATATAACCCCCCCCACCCCTTCATAAACACTCTTTATATAACCCCCCCCCCTTCATAAACACTCTTTATATAACCCCCCCCCCCTTCATAAACACTCTTTATATAACCCCCCCCCCTTTATATCCATATACATAAACACTCTTTATATAACCCCCCCCCTTCATAAACACTCTTTATATAACCCCCCCCCCCTTTATATCCATATACATAAACACTCTTTATATAACCCCCCCCCCTTCATAAACACTCTTTATATAACCCCCCCCCTTATATCCATATACATAAACACTCTTTATATAACCCCCCCCCCCTTCATAAACACTCTTTATATACCCCCCCCTTCATAAACACTCTTTATATAACCCCCCCCCTTCATAAACACTCTTTATATAACCCCCCCCCCTTCATAAACACTCTTTATATAACCCCCCCCCCTTCATAAACACTCTTTATATACCCCCCCCCTTCATAAACACTCTTTATATAACCCCCCCCCCCCCCCCCCCACTCCCCCTCACCGGCCACTTCATGGTACAGCGGTTCATTTCCTTGTTAACACATGTAACTAATCAGCCAATCACATGGCAGCAACTCAATGCATTTAGACATGTAGATCTGGACGGGATAACTTGCTGAAGTCCGGTTTTAACAACAAATTAAACCGGCGTACCTAATAAAGTGGCCAGTGAGTGTATGTCCTTTATACAAGCCTGACCCTCCTTCATATACAGACAGGTTCATAATCTCCCTCCAACGAAGGGTGAGTGTAAGAGGGTTAGGGGGTTAGGTTTAGAGGGTGAGAGGGTTAGGGGGTTAGGTTTAGAGTGTAAGAGGGTTAGGGGGTTAGGTTTAGAGGGTTAGAGGTTTTGGGGGTTAAAGGGTTAGATAGGGTTAGAGGGTTAGTGTCGAGGGTTAGATAGGGTTAAAGGGTTAGGGGGTTAGAGGGTTAGGGGCAGGGGCCTGTTTCAGGTAGCTGGTTTTACATACTCTGAGTTTAATCCTGCGCTCTGAGTTGGTCAACTCAGAGCGCAGGGTTGATGAGTAACTCTGGGTTTTCGGTTTCAGAACAGTGGATCAGCGTTGGGTTTATCAACTCTGAGCGTGTTCACTCTGGGTGGAGCGTGTGCGTAAAAGCCATCGTCAATGGATCGCTGATAACATGATTCACCATGGAAACAGAAGAAACAAATGCTTGATCCTCCCACTTCTCCACTTCTCAAAAAAGAAAAAAAGAAATCTCCGCTCCTCCCACTTTGTTAGAAATATTAACAAATGAGCTTATGGTAGCCTATGGAGAATAATTAACGGGTATATTGTCACATAACTCTGATCTAATCTCCTCGGCAATTCAGAAAAAAAAAACAGAGCAAACATTTTTTGTCAAGATAATCATTTCGCTTCCGTATGAGAAGCCATAGTCTATTTTAAAAAGTTACTCATATCAGCTGTAAAGTAATAAAGCTGGCGCGGCACAGCATTGCTGACAGTGTTTTATATTCACTGTATAATATGTTGGCAAGCTATAGCCTAATAGCCTACTGTGCAGTAAACAGACTGTCGCTTCTTTTAAATGGGGAGTGAAAGACATTAACATCAGACACATTAGGTGACAGTTTCCATTGAAGAGCCTGATTGATTTATTACCAGATCAATTTTCCTCAAGTGATCACAGTTTAAATTATTATATAATTTTTATATTCATATTAGGCTATTTAACGAGGCTTGTCTGTGACTTTAGGATCGCACAAGTGAACAGTAACAATCGCATGCAGCCGCAGCGTTACATGAATCCACCTGACATAAATCTGTTCAGTGGCACATACGTTAAAAAACATACAATACAAATAGGTTTATTAATCTGAATGTAGAGCATGTCACGATGTGTAAGGTGGCCGCCTATGAACGGACCGAGGGCTGAGAACAAGGCTATACTGATCAGATAAATGATCGGTCAAACGTAAAATCATCAGGAAATGATAAAAACATCCCGATGGAGATTTCTATGGAATGACTTTGCTTTAAACTGTACAGGGACGCGTGTGACAGTGACACTCTTTCTTCAGTCGGAGCTGCAGCGTAAAGTGAAACAAACTCAGGGTAGGTCTAACCACCTCCCGAGCAGGTTAGACCCACGGCGTATGTTGCCGCAGTAACTGACTCTCGGTTGCGCTGAACCTGCTACCTGAAACGGAAAACCCAGAGTTTCCACTAACTCAGAGCGAACAAACTCTGGGTTGACTCAAAACCAGCTGAAACAGGCCCCAGGGCTGTACGCTTATTTTTTTTAGGTGGTAGCACTGGTGCTAGCAAGCAAAAAAAATCAGTAGCACAAAAATACATTTGGCAGCACACAAAGTATGATCGAAAACTTGCATAACCTTAACCCTTGCATTTCGCTCTTATTACCTTTGAGCATGTCATCTTGGTCTCATTTGAGATTCTCAATTAATATGATATCCTAGTGTGTGCAGTAATAATTATAGAAAAATGAATAGGGGTGCACTGATTGCAATTTAGACGAAAGAATCTAACCTGCCAATTGCAATTTTTTGCTCATTCAGAATTATTTCTCCCCATAAAAATATTAAAATAATATCTATATCTATATATTTTTTGTACATACATATAATTATTATATTAATGACAACATATTTTTTTAGAGAATGTCCTTCTGTTAATTAAAACCAAACTTTAAAACATATAGCCTATTAAATAAATAAGTATAGATATTGGTACAATTTAGGATAAATTAAATAGGTTGTTGTGAATGTGTTGGAAGTTGTTCTTCAGTGGCTTATTTCAAACTTTGTTTTTAGACTATTGTTGACTGCTCTCTGCAGCTGAATGAGTTGCCTTTCAACTAGCGCACTGCAGGGCTGTGAAGCGCTAACTTCCTGTTCTTACCGGCTTCAAAATAAAAGTCAACTCACGTTTGGCTAGCAACAGGCTTTTAACGTGAAGGCGCACAGGAAATGTTCTGATTGTACACGCGCTAACTTAACTGCGGTAATGTGCCGTCTCCTTCCAGTTATTACCGTTGGTGAAGTTTATTAGACGCTAGAATCGCCGCACGAGCACAGATCCCGAGCACACATCTTTCACCAGCCAAAGTGGAGGGTGGACTCAATAACTTACTTGCCTAAGACTCATTTACCCTCAGTGTTAATGTAGAGCCCTCTAAGCAGTGTTGTGCAGCGCTCCTCTGTGTTTCAAAGACAGCCTCTCCTCATTAGCACTAGTGTGATTGGACTTGTATTCATCATCGCACGTGATCAATTTCAGTAGCAAATGCGATCAAAACTGTCGCACTGTACAGCCCTGGTTAGTGTTAGAGGGTGAGAGGGTTAGATAGGGTATAGGGGGTTGGGGGTGAGAGGGTGAGGGGGGTGAGAGGGTGAGAGGGTTAGGGGGTTAGGTTTAGAGGGTTATGGGGTTTGGGGGTTAGTGTTAGGGGGTGAGAGGGTTAGGGGGTGAGAGGGTTAGTGTTAGGGGGTGAGAGGGTTAGGGGGTGAGAGGGTTAGTGTTAGGGGGTGAGAGGGTTAGGGGGTGAGAGGGTTAGTGTTAGGGGGTGAGAGGGTTAGGGGGTGAGAGGGTTAGTGTTAGGGGGTGAGAGGGTTAGTGTTAGGGGGTGAGAGGGTTAGTTGGGGGTGAGAGGGTTAGTGTTAGGGGGTGAGAGGGTGAGGGGGTGAGAGGGTGAGGGGTTAGTGTTAGGGGGTGAGAGGGTTAGGGGGTGAGAGGGTGAGAGGGTTAGGGGGTTTGGGGGTTAGTGTTAGGGGGTGAGAGGGTTAGGGGCTGAGAGGGTTAGTTAGGGGTTGAGAGGGTTAGTGTTAGAGGGTGAGAGGGTTAGGGGGTGAGAGGGTTAGGGGGTGAGAGGGTTAGTGTTAGGGGGTGAGAGGGTTAGGGGGTGAGAGGGTTAGGGGGTGAGAGGGTGAGGGGGTGAGAGGGTTAGGGGGTGAGAGGGTTAGTGTTAGGGGGTGAGAGGGTGAGGGGGTGAGAGGGTTAGTGTTAGAGGGTGAGAGGGTTAGGGGTTAGAGTTTGTGCCTTGCATCATCAACTGAAATAATATGAACTAATGATCCGATGCCGTCTCCATGGCTACGGCTCTGTTTCTTTGTCTCTGCAGCTACTGACCGAATCCTGCGCTGCCATTGGCTGAGATGCTCATTACAGTGTTTCCATGGATACCAGGTTCAAAACGATGACGTCACGTGTCACTTTGCGTCCTCCAATCAGCAAACAGCTCACACTGAGACATGTTAGCCTTTAGCTTAGCATAACAGCTGGCAGTGGTTGGTTTATTGATTATTGATCAGATGTTGTAACATAATCCGAGTCTGGTGAGACCGGCCCTGTCTGTTAGTGGAAGACAGCCCCTGATTGGTTCATGTAGTCATCAATCTAGCCTCCAGTCAGACCGGACCCTCCCCACGTTCTGTCTGTTAGCGGAAGGCAGCCCCTGATTGGTTCATGTTAGTGGAAGGCAGCCCCTGATTGGTTCATGGCCGGTCTCACCAGACCAACAGTCTGCCTCTTTGCTCTGGCAGTTGATATGAAGTTAATATGAAGATATAATATATTATATATACAGAGAGCTGAGAACCAGCACGCAGGATTCTGGATTATTATTATTATTATTATTATTATTATTATTATTATTATTATTATTATTATTATTATTATTATTATTATTATTATTATTATTATTATTATTATGATGATGATGATGATGATACTGTGGGTAATAAAGGGTTGTTATTGTTGTCAGGGTTACGAAGCTGCATGTGTGAAACCAGAAAGAAAAAAATCATTTATTTAATAAAGAATCATTGAAACATTATGATCTCCATCATTTATTACAGAAAAGCACGTTTGTGAGTGTGTGTGTGTGTGTGTGTGTGTGTGTGTGTGTGTGTGTGAGTGTGTGTGTGTGTGTGTGTGTGTGTGTGTGTGTGTGTGTGTGTGTGTGTGTGTGTATGTGTGTGTGTGTGTGTGTGTGTGTGTGTGTGAGTGTGTGTGTGGTTTGTGAGTGTGTGTGTGTGGTTTGTGAGTGTGTGTGTGTGCGAGTGTGTGGTTTGTGAGTGTGTGTGTGTGAGTGTGTGGTTTGTGAGTGTGTGTGTGTGAGTGTGTGGTTTGTTAGTGTGTGTGTGTGTGAGTGTGTGGTTTGTGAGTGTGTGTGTGTGAGTGTGTGGTTTGTGAGTGTGTGTGTGCGTGTGTGTGTGTGTGTGTGTGGTTTGTGAGTGTGTGTGTGTGTGAGTGTGTGGTTTGTAAGTGAGTGTGTGTGTGTATGAGAGTGTTTTTCTTTGTGTGAAAAATCTTGTGAATCATCAAAGGAGATAAGACGTCGTAATGTTGCGGTGACCGTGACATAAACGTCTTATCGCCTCAGGTTTATATGGGTCACGTTACAACACACACACACACACACACACACACACTCCTTCACACACACACACACGCACACACTCCTTCACACACACACACACACACTCCTTCACACACACACACACACACACACACACTCCCTCATACACACACATACAGACATGTCATGTGACAAGCAGAAGGTTTTGGTGATGCAATGTCAAATTTACATGTATGTTCATGGCACATATTACCAAACACTGTTACATACACAATCAGTCTCTCTCTCATACACACACACACACAGACTCACACAGTCTCTCTCACACACACACACACACACCTTTGTCTGAGCCATAAATCAATCTTACTTACATAGGCCTACTTGATCTAGAAATAATTTAATTAACAAATAATGCAAACAAAAATATATGCTCCCGATACATTTTGTGCATGTTTAGTGCAGTAGATATAGTATGTTACATTACAATGGACTGGTTAGGGTCTAACCTTACATTACATTAGGGTTAGGGTCTAACCTTACATTACAATGGGCTGGTTAGGGTCTAACATTACATTAGGGTTAGGGTCTAACATTACATTAGGGTTAGGGTCTAACATTACATTACATTACATTAGGGTTAGGGTCTAACATTACATTAGGGTTAGGGTCTGACATTACATTAGGGTTAGGGTTTAACATTACATTACATTAGGGTTAGGGTCTGACATTACATTAGGGTTAGGGTCTAACATTACATTACATTACATTACATTACATTACATTACATTAGGGTTAGGGTCTAACATTACATTACATTACATTACATTACATTACATTAGGGTTAGGGTCTGACATGACATTACATTAGGGTTAGGGTCTGACATTACATTAGGGTTAGGGTCTGACATGACATTACATTAGGGTTAGGGTCTGACATTACATTAGGGTTAGGGTCTAACATTACATTACATTAGGGTTAGGGTCTAACATTACATTAGGGTTAGGGTCTAACATTACATTACATTAGGGTTAGGGTCTAACATTACATTACATTACATTACATTAGGGTTAGGGTCTAACATTACATTACATTACATTACATTACATTACATTACATTAGGGTTAGGGTCCAACATTACATTAGGGTTAGGGTCTAACATTACATTACATTACATTACATTACATTACATTACATTAGGGTTAGGGTCTAACATTACATTACATTACATTACATTACATTACATTACATTACATTACATTAGGGTTAGGGTCCAACATTACATTAGGGTTAGGGTCCAACATTACATTACATTACATTAGGGTTAGGGTCCAACATTACATTAGGGTTAGGGTCCAACATTACATTACATTACATTAGGGTTAGGGTCTAACATTACATTACATTACATTACATTAGGGTTAGGGTCCAACATTACATTACATTACATTACATTACATTACATTAGGGTTAGGGTCCAACATTACATTACATTACATTAGGGTTAGGGTCTAACATTACATTACATTAGGGTCTAACATTACATTACATTAGGGTTAGGGTCTGACATTACATTACATTACATTAGGGTTAGGGTCTTACATTACATTAGGGTTAGGGTCTAACATTACATTACATTACATTAGGGTTAGGGTCTGACATTACATTACATTACATTACATTAGGGTTAGGGTCTAACATTACATTACATTACATTAGGGTTAGGGTCTGACATTACATTACATTACATTACATTACATTAGGGTTAGGGTCTAACATTACATTACATTAGGGTTAGGGTCTAACATTACATTACATTAGGGTTAGGGTCTAACATTACATTACATTAGGGTTAGGGTCCAACATTACATTACATTAGGGTTAGGGTCTCACATTACATTACATTAGGGTCTAACATTACATTACATTACATTAGGGTTAGGGTCTAACATTACATTACATTACATTAGGGTTAGGGTCTGACATTACATTACATTACATTACATTACATTACATTACATTAGGGTTAGGGTCTGACATTACATTACATTAGGGTTAGGGTCTAACATTACATTAGGGTTAGGGTCTAACATTACATTAGGGTTAGGGTCTGACATTACATTACATTAGGGTTAGGGTCTGACATTACATTACATTAGGGTTAGGGTCTGACATTACATTAGGGTTAGGGTCTGACATTACATTACATTACATTAGGGTTAGGGTCTAACATTACATTAGGGTTAGGGTCTAACATTACATTACATTACATTACATTAGGGTTAGGGTCTGACATTACATTACATTACATTAGGGTTAGGGTCTAACATTACATTAGGGTTAGGGTCTGACATTACATTACATTAGGGTTAGGGTCTGACATTACATTACATTAGGGTTAGGGTCTAACATTACATTACATTAGGGTTAGGGTCTAACATTACATTACATTAGGGTTAGGGTCTGACATTACATTAGGGTTAGGGTCTAACATTACATTACATTACATTAGGGTTAGGGTCTAACATTACATTACATTACATTACATTAGGGTTAGGGTCTAACATTACATTAGGGTCTGACATTACATTAGGGTTAGGGTCTAACATTACATTAGGGTTAGGGTCTAACATTACATTACATTACATTACATTACATTACATTACATTACATTAGGGTCTAACATTACATTAGGGTTAGGGTCTCACATTACATTACATTACATTACATTACATTAGGGTTAGGGTCTAACATTACATTACATTACATTACATTACATTACATTAGGGTTAGGGTCTGACATTACATTACATTACATTAGGGTTAGGGTCTAACATTACATTACATTAGGGTTAGGGTCTGACATTACATTACATTAGGGTTAGGGTCTAACATTACATTAGGGTTAGGGTCTAACATTACATTAGGGTTAGGGTCTAACATTACATTAGGGTTAGGGTCTGACATTACATTACATTAGGGTTAGGGTCTAACATTACATTAGGGTTAGGGTCTAACATTACATTAGGGTTAGGGTCTAACATTACATTAGGGTTAGGGTCCAACATTACATTACATTACATTACATTACATTAGGGTGAGGGTCTAACATTACATTACATTAGGGTTAGGGTCTGACATTACATTAGGGTTAGGGTCTAACATTACATTACATTAGGGTTAGGGTCTGACATTACATTACATTAGGGTTAGGGTCTAACATTACATTACATTAGGGTCTAACATTACATTACATTAGGGTTAGGGTCTCACATTACATTACATTAGGGTTAGGGTCTGACATTACATTACATTAGGGTTAGGGTCTAACATAACATTACATTACATTACATTACATTACATTAGGGTTAGGGTCTAACATTACATTACATTACATTAGGGTTAGGGTCTAACATTACATTACATTAGGGTTAGGGTCTAACATTACATTACATTAGGGTTAGGGTCTAACAGTACATTACATTAGGGTTAGGGTCTAACATTACATTACATTACATTACATTACATTACATTACATTACATTACATTACATTACATTAGGGTTAGGGTCTGACATTACATTACATTAGGGTTAGGGTCTGACATTACATTACATTACATTACATTAGGGTTAGGGTCTGACATTACATTACATTACATTACATTACATTACATTACATTACATTAGGGTTAGGGTCTGACATTACATTACATTAGGGTTAGGGTCTGACATTACATTACATTACATTAGGGTTAGGGTCTAACATTACATTACATTACATTAGGGTTAGGGTCTGACATTACATTACAACACAGGAAGTGAATGATTATTAGACAGGTGAGCAGAGACACTGGACATCTAATCAATGAGCAGCTCACCTGAGCAGGTGAAAGGTTAGTGTGTGTGTGTGTGTGTGTGTGTGTGTGTGTGTGTGTGTGTGTGTGTGTGTGTGTGTGTGTGTGTGTGTGTGTGTGTGTGTGTTTCTGTGAGTGAAAGGGGTTAACAATCTGTTGATAATCTCTGCGGACTTTCACCTGCTCCACACGTTCTCTCTCTCTCTCTCTCTGTCCGTCCCTATCTCTCTCTCCCTTTCTCTCCCTCCCTCTCTCTCTCTCTCTCTCTCCCTCCCTCTCTCCCTCCCTCTCTCTCTCTCTCTCTCTCTCTCTCTCCCTCCCTCTCTCTCTCTCTCTCTCTCTCTCTCTCTCTCTCTCTCTCTCTCTCTCTCTCTCTCTCTCTCTTTCTCTTTCTCTCTCCCTCCCTCTCTCTCTCTCTCTCTCTCTCTCTCTCCCTCTCTCACACAGACAGTATTTGATGCTCGTTCGCCCGGGAATCCCCAGTCAGTGTGTGTGCTCTCCGTGTGGAAACATCTGCAGCAGGAATGGAGGAAGAGTCAAAGGTACAAGCTTTCTCATCAGTTAGTCATTGTGTCAATGTATTACAGTTTTTCTCAGTTGCTTTGGTGCTTTTCTCAGATCAGAATGAAACTTCTCATAACTATTAGTTCAACCTCTGCAACATTTAGTCATTTGAGCACATCATAGTAGCAATTTCTCCTTCCTCTGAACAAATTGCAAATGCTTTTGGACATGTATCAGTTGCTTTCATACAATTCTCTGCTGTTTTATAACATTGTCATTTGCTTATGTCATGTCAGTCAAAATGAACTATACTTATTGTCAAGTTATCTGGGCTTGGTGTTCAATGTGCCTGCCACACTTGATATGGCAGGGATGGAAGAGAGGACGCAGGACAACTCAAATCTGATCCGTA
>NC_137218.1:260000-262500 GCF_949987685.1 Ammodytes marinus
GCGTGGCCTACAGCAGGTAGAAACACCTGGACGAACTGTCCGGTCTGTGGATCCAGCAGCATCTTAAACCTCGGCGCGTCCGTGTAGAAGCCCCTCCCACCGTGGGGGTATGACGTCACCATGTAGGGGGCGTGGCCAGCCGTGACATCACTTCCTGTCTGCGCCATGTAGGGGGCGTGGTCAGTCATGACGTCACTTCCTGTCTGACTGTAGAGAAACAGCGGCTGAGCACAGCAGCCTCTCTCTGATTGGTTCACTGTTACACAGCAGCCTCTCTCTGATTGGCTCACTGTTACTGGCTCTTCTCTCCTCTGCTCTGGGATTGGTCGGATTCTTTGGCTCTGTGTGAGAGACGCTGAGGCCTTCACCACATGACGTCTGTCTGCTTGTCTGTCTGCCTGTCTGTCTGCCTCTCTGTCTGCCTCTCTGTCTACCTGTCTGTCTGCCTGTCTGTCTGCCTGTTTGTCTACCTGTCTTTCTACCTGTCTGTCTGCCTGTCTTTCTACCTGTCTGTCTGCCTCTCTGTCTGCCTCTCTGTCTCCCTGTCTGTCTGCCTGTCTGTCTACCTGTCTGTCTCCCTGTCTGTCTCCCTGTCTGTCTCCCTGTCTGTCTGCCTGTCTGTCTGCCTGTCTGTCTGCCTGCTGGTAGGAGGGAGGGGGTCTGTCTGCCTGTCTGTCTGCCTGTCTGTCTGCCTGCTGGTAGGAGGGAGGCGGCCTGCTCCTCGTTTTGCTGTTAAACGACAAACTGTAAGTGTTCTTAACCAGGTTCCTCACATCTCTGACCACGGGGACTTTAAACCCAGCTGTCTGTCTATCTGTCTGTCTGCCTGTCTGTCTGTCTATCTGTCTGTCAGGTGTCTGTGTCTGTCCCCCTGTCTGTCTGCCTGTCTGTCTCTCCGGAGATAACCCTGTCTGTCTGCCTGTCTGTCTGCCTGTCTGTCTCTCCGGAGATAACCCTGTCTGTCTGCCTGTCTGTCTGCCTGTCTGTCTCTCCAGAGGGTTATTGTTAGGGTTAGATAACCCTGTCTGTCTGCCTGTCTGTCTGCCTGTCTGTCTGCCTGTCTGTCTCTCCGGAGGGTTATTGTTAGGGTTGGATAACCCTGTCTGTCTGCCTGTCTGTCTCTCCGGAGGTAACCCTGTCTGTCTGCCTGTCTGTCTGCCTGTCTGTCTCTCCGGAGGGTTATTGTTAGGGTTGGATAACCCTGTCTGTCTGCCTGTCTGTCTCTCCGGAGGGTTATTGTTAGGGTTGGATAACCCTGTCTGTCTGCCTGTCTGTCTCTCCGGAGGGTTATTGTTAGGGTTGGAGAACCCTGTCTGTCTGCCTGTCTGTCTGCCTGTCTGTCTCTCCGGAGGGTTGGATAACCCTGTCTGTCCTCGCTCCGTCTCCATCTTCTTGGACAGAACGCTCTTGATGATGCAGGACGCCATCTTGGTTTTGGTTTCATCCAGAGAAACAGATTTCTGTAAACGCCTCGCGCTGCCTCCGGCCTCACACCCTGGAACAGAAAGCAACCAATCAGGGACAAGCACAGCAACCAATCAGGGCCAAGACAAGCAGAACAACCAATCAGAGACAAGCACAGCAACCAATCAGAGACAAGCACAGCAACCAATCAGGGAGAAGACAAGCACAGCAACCAATCAGAGACAAGCACAGCAACCAATCAGAGACAAGCACAGCAACCAATCAGAGACAAGCACAACAACCAATCAGAGACAAGACAAGCAGAACAACCAATCAGGGCCTGGGAACATGACGAGCCATCAGGAATCTTTCTACAGTGCTCCACCATTATACTATGACGTCACAGTGAAAGTCCAGCGGCGCTAGGCGATGCTAAGAAGCTACAATAAGGTTGTTCTGGCACCAGGCAGCTAAACTCAACGTCCAGGGTCAGTAGTGATCCAGGGTCAGTAATTCATCAACATGTTCTTGTCCATTTATTGAAGGTTGATGATCAAGTTGTCTGTAGCAGGTTAATCCCTAACCGGCCTGTCAGCTGTTTGGGCTTTTATTGTGAAACAGGAAGTAGGAAGTGATCTCACCTTGAGCCCCTGCGCCCGGGCCCTGGGAGACCCTGTAGGCGTCTGGCATACTGTGCTGCCGTAGCAACAGGTCAGGGCGATGACAGGGCGACACATCACTGTAAGCCCCTCCCCTTTTTACTGGGCCGTCGACAGGATACACCTGGCAACAGACAGACAGACAGAGATACAGACAGATAGGCAGGGAGACAGACAGGCAGACAGACAGACAGACAGACAGACAGATAGGCAGGGAGACAGACAGACAGACAGAGATACAGACAGACAGACAGACAGACAGACAGGCAGGGAGACAGACAGACAGACAGACAGACAGACAGACAGACAGACAGACAGACAGACAGACAGACAGACAGACAGACAGACAGACAGACAGACAGACAGACAGGCAATGAGTCCAGAGATTTAACTGGGTGCGAGGTCATGGAGTGCTATATAGGTTATTAATCAGTAGA
>NC_137218.1:277500-280000 GCF_949987685.1 Ammodytes marinus
AGAAACCTGTCTGGATCACGTGCAGCAGAGGTTCCCCACCGACACGCGGGACGTAGCAGCTGTCTGCAGGAAGCTAGCTGAGAGAGGGAGACAGGTACTGTCTGTCTGTCTGTCTGTCTGTCTGTCTGTCTGTCTGTCTGTCTGTCTGTCTGTCTGTCTGTCTGTCTGCAGGAAGCTAGCTGAGAGAGGGAGACAGGTACTGTCTGTCTGTCTGTCTGTCTGTCTGTCTGTCTGTCTGTCTGTCTGCAGGAAGCTAGCTGAGAGAGGGAGACAGGTACTGTCTGTCTGTCTGTCTGTCTGTCTGTCTGTCTGTCTGTCTGTCTGCAGGAAGCTAGCTGAGAGAGGGAGACAGGTACTGTCTGTCTGTCTGTCTGTCTGTCTGTCTGTCTGTCTGTCTGCAGGAAGCTAGCTGAGAGAGGGAGACAGGTAGGCCCTTTCCCAAATGACTCCCTATGCACTCCCACTCCGTGAGCGAGTGTGACTTGCTGTGGAGTCACCCTCGCGGCTGTGAAGTGCCACTCGATCATTAAGGGCGAGGGTATAACAACGGCGCGGCTTTGGCAAGCCCTCGCCTCTGTCAGACGGAAACAGGAAGAAACCTGGAGACACTAGTTAACTGTTAAGTCTTTATTTCTCACCCTAAAATAAAATTCCACCACATTTATATTTGACCTGAAACACTCTTTACATTCATATATAGGCTACGCATGTAAGAGTAAAATGTAGTATTGAATAAAAACAAACTCACTCCCATGATTTTTTGGCTGCATCATTTATTTGTTGTTAAACATTTTGTAACTGCATATTCTTAATTTTACCAGCTCAGTCTGTAGTGGAGAAAACGGGTGGGTGTTTGATCCGCTGTTTAATTATCCTTTTAGTTTACATGCGCAGCAGCATACAAAACCAGGGAAAAGAACAATAGTCTGCTAAAGCATGTATTCCACTTGTCATGATCTGCCATTACGACCGGCGAATCGCGGCAGTTAATTAGCGTGCATAAATTATAATGCACTGCAAGGGTGGTCATAAATAATAAAAGTCATGCACTCCAGCTGACTGACGTCACCGCCGCTATTACTACCCCTCATCGGCTGTAACAGAAACACAAATCTTACTAACAATTTAAGGAAATAATAATCACTGTCCCTTATTAACTTGTGGGCATTTTCTTCATCTGCTTCGTTTTATCTTTTATCCACGGTCCTGAAAATACATTAACGGTAGACAAGTGGCATAATCAAATCAACAAGTGTAAAACAACATGTTAATTCCGATATTGTAGGCTACCCTCCGGTTCCGTCATTTAGGGCTATGCATAAAAATAAACAATCAAATGTCTGTTTGAGGTAAGAGAACGTTTCATTTATAATTCGGGAAACAAACTCCATGGAACTCTCATTTGTAGGTTTGGCTCCTCCATTCCGGACTTAATTGATTGGCGGACACCTGTGTCAAACGTAGGGCTAAGCCACTATCGATGCAGACTCGGTGATCGAGGGCTTTATAACCCACTCACACTCGAGGCTCTGTGGTTTGGGACGACACTCAATATGGCGGGCCCTCCTCGCGAACGCGCAAACGGAGGGATAGTGGATAGGGATAGGGTGTAGGGGGTGGATCTAGATTGGGCCGTACTGTCTGTCTGTCTGTCTGTCTGCAGGAAGTTAGCTGAGAGAGGGAAATGTGTGTGTGTGTCTGTGTGTGTCTGTGTGCTTTCACATTCATCTATGTATACCCAGTATAACAGCTGTTATCCTGTTGTGATGTTGCTCCATGTCTTACTTACTGATCCTAGTTGATCCTTTGCTCTTACTGCACCGTGGGACAGAGAGAAACCGATTGTGGATTCCTCTGTCTGTCTGGAACTACTGTCTGTCTCACTCTCTACCTGTGTGTGTGTGTGTGTGTGTGTGTGTGTGTGTGTCTGTGTGTGTCTGTGTGTGTGTGTGTGTGTGTGTGTGTGTGTGTGTGTGTGTGTGTGTGTGTGTGTGTGTGTGTTCCAGGACCCCTCCATCAGAGGAATCTTCCATTTCTCAGCTGAAGAACAGATGACTAAATATGAGATGGCTCTGTGTATCGCTGACACCTTCAACCTGCCAGCCAGCCACATCAGCCCTGTAAGTATCTGTCTGTCTATCTATCTATCTATCTATCTATCTATCTATCTATCTATCTATCTATCTATCTATCTATCTATCTATCTATCTATCTATCTATCTATCTATCTATCTATCTATCTATCTATCTATCTATCTATCTATCTATCTATCTATCTATCTATCTATCTATCTATCCATCCATCCATCCATCCATCCATCCATCCATCCATCCATCCATCCATCCATCCATCCATCCATCCATCCATCCATCCATCCATCCATCCATCCATCCATCCATCCATCCATCCATCCATCCATCCATCCATCCATCCATCCATCCATCCATCCATCCATCCATCCATCCATCCATCCATCCATCCATCCATCCATCCATCCAT
>NC_137218.1:287500-322500 GCF_949987685.1 Ammodytes marinus
TTCATTCTTCCACATGGTTGTCTGTGTTTGGGCAGCATTCAAGCACACACAGGCAGGCAGTGAGACAGGCCCTCCCTTTTCTGCATGGGACTGAATCACACACACACCACATTCCTTCTAGATATGAGAAGCTCTCTACTTCTCCAAATCTGACATGGTGTTATAGTTTGTTCTTCAAATAACAAAAGTTAACATGTAGGTTAAGTATAGGTGTCTTTACAGTTAACCAGTTTTTGAATCAATTTATATCAACAATACACATTATGATCATATTTTCAGCATAAAAATCCCCTTTAACTTGTAATTCAAATCAAAAGCATTGAACAAGTCTTTTCAGTGAACATTTTCATAAAAAGAACACAAAAGGACGCTTTTTTGTAAGTTTATGCTGGGACTTCAAATGATTGACTGCACCTTTAATCTTTAAGGTTCACTATGGGGCTTGGGATTGGCAAGATATTTAGCTCTAAACTTTAAAGCGTTTCACACTTACTAAAACCTTCTATCTCCCTTCCCCTACATACTTTTTCTTTCTTTATAACATCCATAAACAATCAGTTCCAAACAATCTTTTTCCTCTTACACTTTCAACAACATTCTCTTATTCCTCTCTTTGGCCACCACCTTTCTCTTTACTGTTCACGATGGGGGCTTGGATCAAATGTAAAGTCAGATATTTGATCATATGTAAGAGGGGCAGTTGCTTACAAGTAATTTAATTTTTTTTAAATGTAAAATCTAATCAATTTAACAGGACGAACACCCCTATTCCCTCCAATTGATTAACAAAATTCACCAATTTAAAACTAGAACACCCTATGTGATGTATTCTAAACAAAACAAATAAGTCTACTCTGCAGTTGTAGACTATTGACAAACATAACAAAACAAAACAAATAAACAACCTGTCATAGACTAACTCCCTGGAGCAGTACTATATCCCCAGGCTAAGTAACAACAAGCAGCCAGATATCAATTTGTTTCCATAAAACCTTCCCGAATTACAAAGAACTCTCAGTTTAATGGAACAAACTATATCTGTCAGAATAAAGGGACCACCCTCGACCCCACACTAATGATCATCTAATTACGTACGTGAGACTTTTGTTTTTAACAGTGTAAATTCTCAAACACCAAAGGCTGAGATAGGTTTGTCTCTAGTGCATCTCCCCAAACACTACAGGTTGAGACCCCAACGTGGGGCCCGAACAGGGACTTGAACCCTGTTCAAACCACTCTATGTAAGCCAGTAGTTACCTTACTCGTCTCTATGTAAGCCAGTAGTTACCTTACTCGTCTCTATGTAAGCCAGTAGTTACCTTACTCGTCTCTATGTAAGCCAGTAGTTACCTTACTCGTCTCTAAGTAAGAACAAATATAAAACAAAATCAGCTGTTTATATTCACCTGATTTCAAGAAAGCCTCGACTCGCTCAGGCTCTGGATTCCGTCACCCCTCTCCGTCCAAGTCGAGTCTGCAGACAGCCTCTTTTGTAGCTCTGTTTACTGGAGGTCTTTTGTCGAGAGATCTTGGACTCCCCCGTGCACGGTGCAGGCTCTTCTTGTCCAGAGAAGAGGATGTTGGATCCGGCTCACTCGAAGGACCATTTGTTACTAGAATTATTTCACCAAGTGTTTGAATAATTGAAACTGAGTCAGGCCTTCTTGGAAGCAGATGAATTTACTTGCAAACAGCATACAAGGGTCAAACAACAATGTACCTGGCTTGATACATGGTTGAATACATCGAATGAACAGTGTACAGAGATTATATGCAAGAGAAGTTGGTGTGTGCGCAAACACATACTAAGTTTGGTGTGTCCAGCCCTTATTTTGCTGGCGAAAGCAGAAATGTTTTTAATTGGCAGATATTCCCAGAAATTCATCTCAGCTGGTGTTATCCTTCATACAATGTCTGATAACAGAATATGGGGAGTGAAATTACTGTGCACATGAATGCGTCATACCTCTGTATTGTGCCAAAATCTTATTAGGCTTCAAGGCTAAACAACAAACTTGTAGCAAAACACTTTGGAGTTCTCAGGTTCTGGGACAAAGTTCAACAGCCAGAAAGCATGTATTGTGCATTAAAATATTATACAATAAAGCAAATTAAATTCTGTTAACAGCTAGGCACCAAACTAAGAAAGATATTGACCTAACACCATGAGAGACAGACTTATAGGAATACGTTTACAAATGGCTGGGTTAAGGTAACCCTGACCCACCACTGCAAGGTTTCAATCACTTACACAGAAGATAATGCTTTTTAAAGATGAGCAGGGGATGCTAATGTTTCAACAATCTATATTTAACTGTGGAATATTAAATGAAAAGTCAGATTTAACATGAATTAGTGATGTATGTGCTTTTAAACAAGTTAAATCGGTTATGCTCATCAACTTTCAATAATCTTACTTTAACTGTGGCACATACTGAACCCCATTCTGTCATGAACCGTCACTTCTCCTCCGTCCATAACAGAGGAACTACTGGGATAACTGGGGAGGGTGATTGGGTGTTACTCTTCCACATGCCCACTGTATAATGGGAGGACACCCTTCAAAATAACCACAGTACACGTGTGTTGTGGATGTGTGTACAATGGTTCTTTATTGATTGGTCAAACATGTTTTTCATTTGCCTTCCATATATGTTTGGGTTTGGGGTTAGGTCAAAGTTCAAACACAGATTTTGTTTTCAGTCAATATTTCCCTCTGATGTTCTGGTTACCTAGGTTACCTAACCCTAACCCTAACCCTGATGTTTAGTAATAAAAACCACACACAGCGGAATGCCTCTGGTTACCAAGGTTACCTAACCCTAACACAGGATGGAAGAGTTCACTAACTAATTAATATTCTTACTATGTAAATCACTCATATGCTATTTGTATCGGCTAGGCTACTATAGCTTATCATATTCATTGTACGAATGGAGAATTACTAAACCTAATTTATTTGAATGGTAAAGGATTAATCACTACTAGGCTGGTCTAATAAATGTAAGAGATAAAGATTAGAGATATATCTCCTTTCTTGTTGTTTTGAAAATGCCCCTCGCTTTTTAGAAGTGTTTAGTCCTCTTTATGTTGTGTTCTGTTTCTAATAGGTTGTAGTATGTGTAACCCCTCTACCAATATGTTTCTAATAGACTGTAGTATGTGTAGCCCCTTTACCAATATGTTTCTAATAGGTTGTAGTATGTGTAACCCCTTTACCAATATGTTTCTAATAGGTTGTAGTATGTGTAGCCCCTCTACCAATATGTTTCTAATAGGTTGTAGTATGTGTAACCCCTCTACCAATATGTTTCTAATAGGTTGTAGTATGTGTAACCCCTCTACCAATATGTTTCTAATAGGTTGTAGTATGTGTAACCCCTCTACCAATATGTTTCTAATAGGTTGTAGTATGTGTAACCCCTCTACCAATATGTTTCTAATAGGTTGTAGTATGTGTAGCCCCTCTACCAATATGTTTCTAATAGGTTGTAGTATGTGTAGCCCCTCTACCAATATGTTTCTAATAGGTTGTAGTATGTGTAACCCCTTTACCAATATGTTTCTAATAGGTTGTAGTATGTGTAACCCCTTTACCAATATGTTTCTAATAGGTTGTAGTATGTGTAACCCCTTTACCAATATGTTTCTAATAGGTTGTAGTATGTGTAGCCCCTCTACCAATATGTTTCTAATAGACCTTCAAAATAATACCAGAAAACAAACTTCTCGTCTACTTTCCAGAACAATAATAATAAAGACATCCAGAGATAATGCTGCAATCATGTTTAATGAGAAGAAGAGAATCACATTTCTTACATGATAGTTTACATGTTGCATTGCTCTCTCTCATTCAGCTCAGTTAACTTCACAGTGCTGCAGTGATTAGGATTTAAGGCCTACTTCACCGGTTTGAATATGAAGGTGTATTGAATTCAGAGATCCTATGTAGTATAAATGTGCGAAAAAAATTTAAATCGGTTCATCCTAGCCTGAGAAAAGGCAGAAAGAGTGTTTTTTTTTTAACCCTATATCTCTTTCTCGTGGCATCACAGAAAGAGAAATATAGGGTTAAAAAAAAAAAAATAAAAACTTACTTTGTAAATATTACTGTGATGTCTTTTACTGTGACATGACATCACAGTAATATTTACAAAGTACGTTTTTTTTTAACCCTATATTTCTCTTTCTGTGATGTCACGAGAAAGAGATATAGGGTTAAAAAAAAACACTTTCTGCCTTTTCTCAGGCTAGGATGAACCGATTTAAATTTTTTTTGCACATTTATACTAGATAGGATCTCAGAATTCAATACACCTTCATATTCAAACCGGTGAAGTAGGCCTTTAAGGTTAAGAGCAGTAGTGTTAAAGGAAACTAAAAGCATGAATGGATTTCACCTGCTTCTGTCTTACACGGGGAAAAGCATGTGACCACTGAAGGTGGTGTGGTGATTGTCATTATCATACACTTTATTGTTTTCCCACAGCTTCACAACTACAACATCTCCAGCCTCCAGGAGCATGGTAGCGCCTTGAGCAGCAGACCCAAAACCGCTGCCTTGCTGATGCTCAGCTGCTGCAAAAGCGAGCTGTGAGTTCTTGAACAACCCAACAGCTGTAATTAAACCACTTCCACCCATAGCAAAGTAACACTCGAACTGGTAGGCCCCCTTCACCGGCGCAGTGAAAACACCTGTTGGACAAGAGTTTGAATAATTTTAAATGGGAAACAATGGGATTGCGAATATAGCAACATACATCAAACAGACCATCAAAGCTAAACAGTGAGATGTATTAATGTCAGGTACCAGTTTCTGGGTTGTAGGCATCTCCAATGTTTGTGAGGACATGCTTGAAGATCAGATCAGTGTGACCTGGAAAGGGGCCGAGAGTTATCTCCCCTCCATCGGACAGAGAGGCAGAGAAAGCCACCTGTTTATCTGAGAGAGAGAGAGAGAGAGAGAGAGAGAGAGAGAGAGAGAGAGAGAGAGAGAGAGAGAGAGAGAGAGAGAGAGAGAATCATGAAATATTTTCAGAATGAAACATTTAACTGAGTTGAACCTTCCTCAAAAAAAGAGCGAAGTCCCCTAAAACATTTCTCTTAAACCAAAGCGATGTTTGACAGGTAAAGGTAAAGATATATTTGCTTCACTTCCCTGTTATGTAAACAACTTACTGACACACCATGTGACCAGATATGAAGCACTTTAGTTTAGACTCATAACTCATGAACTGTGAGGCACAGATCTACATTCAGTCTACACAGCTGCAGGTTTAAACACTGCCATTTGTCTTGACTGTAGACTGAACTGCAACCAAATCCCCTATTCACACAGTAACAGTTTGGCCACCATGGGTAAAGTTAGTAACATGAAATGTATGCTGTGAATCTGTCAGCAGCAGAAGCAGCTTTCAACACACAATATTCTGAACTGACAACTTTACATTGTTGTAAAACAGCTTTACTTCTTAGAGTTTTAATGTATTTAATTAATTCTCTGATTAAAACGTTAAAATCTCTTTTCCTTTATTATGCTTCACCATCTCATTCAGCAATTAAGAAATAAAATCAGTTTTTCTTTTGTCCAAGTATCTGTTAAATACCAAGAATTTGAATCAGATCAATGTGTTCACATTGTTTGACTGGATGTGGAGCTAGGTTTCAAATATTTTATTTGACCCTCTGCTGTACATCCAGTTTTTTTTCTTAGCTTAATCAACTTTGTGTCAACTTGTTTAGCAATGGCTGAATGTAACCAACAGGGTTAACCCTAACCCTAACCCTGTAACCAACATTCATTCATATAAAAAAGTTACACACTGTAGCTTTAAAGCATCAATGTGTCAAAGTTTTCTAATTTCTGTAATTGAAAGGTTTGTTTTTTATTGATTGGCAAAATCCGAATCCAATACCGAACAGATTATTCATTACAACATAATACTGTACCTTGAGTTTGATATCGTAAGAAGGTCATCTCCACCTTCAGTTCGGCCAGCGAGACGGCCATCTCTCTCATCAAACCTTCTGGATCGGCAGAGACATGGCACACCAGCAGCAGCAGCGCAAACACAGCCGTGGTCTTCATTCTCACACTGGCAGTTGAACTGTGGGATCAGTAAACCTGTCTGAGTTTGTCTGGCTCACTTCAAACAGCATCAAGTCTTTAATACAGTTTTCAAGGAAGGTTAAACTCCACCCACCCCATAGTGTCCTCGTCTGATTGGTTACATTCTTATTTTTCAATCTGTTCATTGGTCAGGCAAATGCATATCAAACAAGTCAAATTTGTTGGTCTGACCTTTGGTTTGGCCTTATTCTTACTGTGTCCAAAAGTAGGTCATCTTGCAACATGAATCAAAACACACTTTATTTACTGTCCTTGTTATGTTTGTTCATGAAACATTTCTATTAACTGTTCAGCAACTGCTGCAACATCATCAGGGAATACAAGGGGTGAGAGTGAATACCTGCTGTAAACAAACCAACTTTCTCCAAATGTCATTTGGTACATTTTTGAAATTGTCAAAGAATAACAAATCAGAAAATGCATGATTCCATTTACGATGAGACAAAATGGCAACCATCAATCACTCATTTCTCAACAGCTCACCTTGATTTCCAAGAAAATCTTCCAGTAGCTAAATCTACATGTTTGAGGGACAAGGCACCCAATGGTGTTGATTAAATATAGATATATAGATGTTCAATAATACATTTTTCGGTGGCTTACGTTTTCTACAACCAAAGCTGAATTAATTTGCAGAGCACAGCTTTTCTGACATCCCTGTGGAGGTTGGGAACATTGTTTTGTATGTATATATATATATATATATATATATATATATATATATATATATATATATATATATATATATATATATATATATACATATTAGGGCTGTCGAAATAACACGTTAATTTCAATTAATTAATCACAGAAAAATTAATGCGTTAAAAAAATGTACGCAGATTAATCGCACTGCTATAGTGCCCTTTGACCCGGTGAAAAAGGGGTGAAACGAGAGCGCAGCTGCACCTGTAGCACGGGATTAAAGAGTAAAGTAAGCAGGGGCAAGGGCCGAGGGCTCTATGGATGTGTTATGGGATGTTTCGGGCAAATAAGCATGAAGGTAAGAAGACATCTTATGTTATTCTCCGCAGTGTCTGTGCATTATTGATTTAGTGGGTGTAAGTAAGTAAGTAAGTAAGCTTTATTTATAGAACGCCCTTCGCAGACCAGGGTCACAAAGCGCTTCACAATGGGAAGCAACAACAGATTAAAATTGTACATACATTTAAAAGGCCAAGACATTACAGTGATAAACATAGCAGCCCCAAGAACAAATAAGGCAAAAGCCTGTACAAATAAATAGGTTTTTAGTTGACGTTTGAATGCGTCAACAGACTCTATCAGGCATGCAAATTCGTCACCTTTCGGCGATTAGCGATCACTTTAACAATTGTATTTAACTCATTTAACAATGACACCATGGGCACAGAAGTTTAGTGAGACATTGGAAAACCTTCATATGACTCTGTTTGTTTTTTTAAGTAAAGGTTTCTGAACTAAAACAGCATTTATAGTCTCTTTTCTCTTCACAGTAGCTAGCTAACAACACATTAGCATTGGCACGTTCAACACTCACCGGAGATTCAAGGCTATAAATAACTGGACAGGAGTTATCTTCTTTACGTTCACAGCTCAGGTCCTGATAAAACCTCATTCACACCATGGGGATATTTATGACTGGATGAATCACCTCATTCACACCATGGGGATATTTATGACTGGATTAATCACCTCATTCACACCATGGGGATATTTATGACTGGATTAATCACCTCATTCACACCATGGGGATATTTATGACTGGATTAATCACCTCATTCACACCATGGGGATATTTATGACTGGATTAATCACCTCATTAACACCATGGGGATATTAATGACTGGATGAATCACCTCATTAACACCATGGGGATATTTATGACTGGATTATTAAGGTTTTAACCATAGATAGTAAATAATATGGATGTAGCATCCGGGCTGACCTCAGTTATTCACACGGCATCCAATAATCCTGGTTTCTTGTGAGATTTTTACTCCGCCTCACTCCTCTTGCCGAAAAGGGGAATCGACGTCACGTCGGGGGGAGGGAGATAGCTGACCTATACCTCCGAGGCAAAGTGAGGGACAACGGGCGGAGAGCTGTCACTCAAGAGATCGCACCAATACATTTTAACCTCCAAAAGAATAAAAACTAGCGTGGGCCAAAAAAATTCACCCCCCTCAGTGTTGTCATGGAGATATGACCTAAACATACAGACTAAAATGGTTTTGTGGCCCAGGCTGTAAATAGGTTTAATAAGACTTTGAAAACGGCCTATCTAACAAGTGAGTCAAAGAAAAACTGCTCGTCTTGGCGCCACCCCCAGTGGCACTTTCTGGTTACTGCAGTTGTAGGTCACTTCCTTATTGGATGCCGGTAAAAATCGCTGAGGTTGGGGCTTGGTTTTAACGCTGTTTAATGGCGTTTTATACCAGAAGTTGATCCGTTTGCTCGATGCTGTTTACCTGCCGTCTATAAGGTGTTACGGCTAAATGTGACCCCCTGCAACTTGGGGTGCACACGTACCATTTTCTGCTACTGCAATTACACAGTTTCAAGCGCTCTCTACTGGAGAACACAAAAATTATGTTTTTCATATATTATATACTGTATATTATAATATAATATTATTATATTATATATTTTAAGCGCTCTGAGTGAGAGAAGAGCGCTATATAAATACAATTTATTATTATTATTATTATTTTAAATTATAACGGAGGGGACTGGGGGCACTCAAAATGAAATACATTTCAAACACTTAAATGTTTTGCATTCTGATGATTTTTTATGCACTCATTTCTGCCTTCTGTATTTATTTATTCTGAAAATGGACGTCTTCTTTTCTGTTGAGGAAAAGACAACAGACCTCCAGTGACTCTATATAACAGAATATAAAGCGGTGAGGCTCAGGCATTCTGGATTGAGACACAATATGTATTCTCCTAGATTGTTTAAAAGTTTCTGCACATTGAACTTGCCTCTTGCTTCTATATCCGTCTCATCGCTGGTTGTTTTCACTGGGAGGCTCAGTCCATGTGATGTAACTTCAGCTGCAGTGGATTGTGGGTCAGAACCTCCATAATTTCAGCATGCAGTATCATAGCATTTTTCAGCATGCTGCATCCGACATCATGTATTGGGACAAACATACCCTTTCTTTTTACTACTCTACATACTAAAGTACAGCAGAGTTTTAGGGCCACAGGAGAGAAAAATAATCAGATAAGGATGTATTTTTTTCCATTACGTCGAGAAATGTCAAGAATTAAGACGAATACTGCTAAATGCTATTGGATGCTAGTGGAGTTAGTTCATTCATGCATAAAATGTTGTGTCTTCGCGTTTAGACTATTGAAACAGTTTGTTTTCATGTCTAAACAAGAAGGAGCTGTCTCGCCTGCAGTTAGTGCAAAATTCTGCAGCCAAGGACCAACTTTAAAATTCTGGTTCTAACTTTTAGAGCTTTGCCTGACCAGGCTCCATCCTATCTCAGTGATCTGACTCAGCCTTCCAGCCCTGCTCGGGCTCTGAGGTCTGTGGAGCAGAGACTGCTGATGGTTCCACGCACTCGTTTGCGGACCAGAGGTGACCGATCCTTCCAGGCTGTTGCTCCCAAGCTCTGGAACGATCTTCCCATCTCTCTGCGTTCAATAGAGTCTGTTGACGCATTCAAACGTCAACTAAAAACCTATTTATTTGTACAGGCTTTTGCCTTATTTGTTCTTGGGGCTGCTATGTTTATCACTGTAATGTCTTGGCCTTTTAAATGTATGTACAATTTTAATCTGTTGTTGCTTCCCATTGTGAAGCGCTTTGTGACCCTGGTCTGTGAAGGGCGCTCTATAAATAAAGCTTACTTACTTACTTACTTACACCCACTAAATCAATAATGCACAGACACTGCGGAGAATAACACAAGATGTCTTCTTACCTTCATGCTTATTTGCCCGAAACATCCCATAACACATCCATAGAGCCCTCGGCCCTTGCCCCTGCTTACTTTACTCTTTAATCCCGTGCTACAGGTGCAGCTGCGCTCTCGTCTCACCCCTTTTTCACCGGGTCAAAGGGCACTATAGCAGTGCGATTAATCTGCGTTAATTTTTTTAACAGGTTAATTTTTCTGTGATTAATTAATCGAAATTAACGTGTTATTTCGACAGCCCTAATATATATATATACACACATACATATATATACATTGTTCAATGTTCCCAACCTCCACAGGGATGTCAGAAAAGCTGTGCTCTGCAAATTAATTCGGCTTTGGTTGTAGAAAACGTAAGCCACCGAAAAATGTATTATTGAACATCTATATATCTATATTTAATCAACACCATTGGGTGCCTTGTCCCTCAAACATGTAGATTTAGCTACTGGAAGATTTTCTTGGAAATCAAGGTGAGCTGTTGAGAAATGAGTGATTGATGGTTGCCATTTTGTCTCATCGTAAATGGAATCATGCATTTTCTGATTTGTTATTCTTTGACAATTTCAAAAATCTACCAAATGACATTTGGAGAAAGTTGGTTTGTTTACAGCAGGTATTCACTCTCACCCCTTGTATTCCCTGATGATGTTGCAGCAGTTGCTGAACAGTTAATAGAAATGTTTCATGAACAAACATAACAAGGACAGTAAATAAAGTGTGTTTTGATTCATGTTGCAAGATGACCTACTTTTGGACACAGTAAGAATAAGGCCAAACCAAAGGTCAGACCAACAAATTTGACTTGTTTGATATGCATTTGCCTGACCAATGAACAGATTGAAAAATAAGAATGTAACCAATCAGAAGAGGACACTATGGGGTGGGTGGAGTTTAACCTTCCTTGAAAACTGTATTAAAGACTTGATGCTGTTTGAAGTGAGCCAGACAAACTCAGACAGGTTTACTGATCCCACAGTTCAACTGCCAGAGTGAGAATGAAGACCACGGCTGTGTTTGCGCTGCTGCTGCTGGTGTGCCATGTCTCTGCCGATCCAGAAGGTTTGATGAGAGAGATGGCCGTCTCGCTGGCCGAACTGAAGGTGGAGATGACCTTCTTACGAAATCAAACTCAAGGTACAGTATTTTGTTGTAATAAATAATCTGTTGGGTATTGGATTCGGATTTTGCCAATCAATAAAAAACAAACCTTTCAATTACAGAAATTAGAAAACCTTGACACATTGATGCTTTAAAGTTACAGTATGTATTTTTTTTATGAATGAATGTTGGTTACAGGGTTAGGGTTAGGGTTAGGGTTAGGGTTAACCCTGTTGGTTACATTCAGCCATTGCTAAACAAGTTGACACAAAGTTGATTAAGCTAAGAAAAAAAACTGGATGTACAGCAGAGGGTCAAATAAAATATTTGAAACCTAGCTCCACATCCAGTCAAACAATGTGAACACATTGATCTGATTCAAATTCTTGGTATTTAACAGATACTTGGACAAAAGAAAAACTGATTTTATTTCTTAATTGCTGAATGAGATGGTGAAGCATAATAAAGGAAAAGAGATTTTAACGTTTTAATCAGAGAATTAATTAAATACATTAAAACTCTAAGAAGTAAAGCTGTTTTACAACAATGTAAAGTTGTCAGTTCAGAATATTGTGTGTTGAAAGCTGCTTCTGCTGCTGACAGATTCACAGCATACATTTCATGTTACTAACTTTACCCATGGTGGCCAAACTGTTACTGTGTGAATAGGGGATTTGGTTGCAGTTCAGTCTACAGTCAAGACAAATGGCAGTGTTTAAACCTGCAGCTGTGTAGACTGAATGTAGATCTGTGCCTCACAGTTCATGAGTTATGAGTCTAAACTAAAGTGCTTCATATCTGGTCACATGGTGTGTCAGTAAGTTGTTTACATAACAGGGAAGTGAAGCAAATATATCTTTACCTTTACCTGTCAAACATCGCTTTGGTTTAAGAGAAATGTTTTAGGGGACTTCGCTCTTTTTTTGAGGAAGGTTCAACTCAGTTAAATGTTTCATTCTGAAAATATTTCATGATTCTCTCTCTCTCTCTCTCTCTCTCTCTCTCTCTCTCTCTCCCTCTCTCTCTCTCAGGTAAACAGGTGGCTTTCTCTGCCTCTCTGTCCGATGGAGGGGAGATAACGCTCGGCCCCTTTCCAGGTCACACTGATCTGATCTTCAAGCATGTCCTCACAAACATTGGAGATGCCTACAACCCAGAAACTGGTACCTGACATTAATACATCTCACTGTTTAGCTTTGATGGTCTGTTTGATGTATGTTGCTATATTCGCAATCCCATTTGTTTCCCATTTAAAATTATTCAAACTCTTGTCCAACAGGTGTTTTCACTGCGCCGGTGAAGGGGGCCTACCAGTTCGAGTGTTACTTTGCTATGGGTGGAAGTGGTTTAATTACAGCTGTTGGGTTGTTCAAGAACTCACAGCTCGCTTTTGCAGCAGCTGAGCATCAGCAAGGCAGCGGTTTTGGGTCTGCTGCTCAAGGCGCTACCATGCTCCTGGAGGCTGGAGATGTTGTAGTTGTGAAGCTGTGGGCAGGCAATAAAGTGTATGATAATGACAATCACCACACCACCTTCAGTGGTCACATGCTTTTCCCCGTGTAAGACAGAAGAAGGTGAAATCCATCCATGCTTTTAGTTTCCTTTAACACTACTGCTCTTAACCTTAATCCTAATCACTGCAGCACTGTGAAGTTAACTGAGCTGAATGAGAGAGAGCAATGCAACATGTAAACTATCATGTAAGAAATGTGATTCTTTTCTTCTCATTAAACATGATTGCAGCATTATCTCTGGATGTCTTTATTATTATTGTTCTGGAAAGTAGACGAGAAGTTTGTTTTCTGGTATTATGTTGAAGGTCTATTAGAAACATATTGGTAGAGGGGCTACACATACTACAACCTATTAGAAACATATTGGTAAAGGGGCTACACATACTACAACCTATTAGAAACATATTGGTAGAGGGGCTACACATACTACAACCTATTAGAAACATATTGGTAGAGGGGTTACACATACTACAACCTATTAGAAACATATTGGTAGAGGGGTTACACATACTACAACCTATTAGAAACATATTGGTAAAGGGGTTACACATACTACAGCCTATTAGAAACATATTGGTAATGGGGCTACACATACTACAACCTATTAGAAACATATTGGTAGAGGGGTTACACATACTACAACCTATTAGAAACATATTGGTAGAGGGGTTACACATACTACAACCTATTAGAAACATATTGGTAGAGGGGTTACACATACTACAACCTATTAGAAACATATTGGTAGAGGGGTTACACATACTACAACCTATTAGAAACAGACCACAAAGTAAAGAGGACTAAACACTTCTAAAAAGCGAGTGGCAATTTCAAAACAACAAGAAAGAAGATATATCTCTAAAAATCTTAATCTTTCTTACATGTATTAGACCAGCCTAGTAGTGATACATCACTTACCATCCAAATAAATGAGGTTCAGTAATTCTCCATTCGTACAATGAATATGATAAGCTATAGTAGCCTAGCCAATACAAATAGCATAAATATGAGTGATTTCTGTAGTAAGAATATTAACACGTTGTTGATTAAGTAGATGTAATTTAAAATAAATGTATTATTACTGTAGAGATGGACGTGATGAAATGTATTCATTAATACTTAAGGATGTTTAACATGGATGAATATATAGACCATTTGCACTTGTACAAATAGCATAAATATGAGTCATTCTGTAGTAAGGATATAACGTTAAGAAGAAAGTCTTATTATTATTATTTAAACCTTATTATCATTGTAGAGATGGACATGATGAACTGTCTAGGCCTTATGATGTGTAACATGGATGTATATGTAGTTGTAGACCATTTGCAATTGTACATGCTGCAAACAGCAATTTAAATTCCCAGACGATTTAGATCAATGTAATTATATGATTTAATCTAAATGGTTTACGATGTAGGAAACTTCACTAGACTACAACTAGACTGAAGTTTGTGTTCTCTTTAAAACACATCCAAACAGGAGAAATCCTCTCAGTATTGCTTTCCAAACTATTTCTGTCAAGGGTTCAAACGAGTGAAAGTTTAACTCTCTCATTAAATACACGTGTTACTGCTTACCTGCATTTACACTGTGGAGAAATGATTAATAGAAATATAATGGATCGTAATTTAATTCTTAATGGTGATGTCAGACCTTTGAGGAACCAATTGGGGAAAAGCATCAAAGACACAAATCCAAGTCCTCTGTGGCTGGATACGGCGTGGCCAGCCCTGAACCCTGCCACAGAGGACTTGGATTTGCAGATTCATTCCTTCAAACCCAGATAAGATGCACACACACTAACATACCCGGGTAGTAGTGTTAGAGAAACTGAACTTAAACATTCTACAGCTCCTCTTTAAGGAGTAATTGAGCTGGGAATCCAGCTACAAAGGACATATTATATTATCTTATTTTTGTTGCTTTAAAGAGCTCTCTTTCATTTGTTTTCTTGTACATACAGTTAGTGGTTCCAAAAGAATATTGTGAAACTGTGGGGAGAACCCCGGACATTCTAAGGGGCCTAATTTTGTTCCTTTTTAACTAGAATGCATCAATCTTGTAGCCTGGCATTCCCAGACCTGCCACTAGGCGCTGGCAAATAAAATTTGCTGCGCCTGTTGGTCTGGCCACGTTCCGTTGAAGCTTTATCAAGAAGACCAGAAATCTGGGTCTCACGTTTAAATTGGTTCTATCTAATATGGGCACGCCAGAGCCCCTTATATGGTACACTGGGGAGGACGTAACCGGATGACGACAGTGACGTGCATGCGACGTCGAAGCCGTGATAGTAAACATCAAAGATGGCTGCAGATATGTTGTGTGAGTTTGAGACTGCTTTGGCCTCGACCCTTAACGATTTGGAAGACGGCACTCAAATCTTTCATTAGCAAGTAAGAGGAATGTTCTGTTTTGCCGACCGACAACGGCAAACGTTTAATTTAACAGTTTAACAGCTGTTCGCTAAACGAAAGGGGCTTACGTTGCCTTGTGCATCGCTCTGATTTGGTTGTAGTGCTATCCAACTGCGTGCAGTGGCATTTGAAATGCACGAGTAGGAGCCGCCCCTTGAGTTGGAAATTACTATTGATCGTGGCCAGACCCTCTGTCGTTCAAGATATGAGGGTATGGATTTCCAGGCTATCAATCTTGTGCAGTTGGATAGGAAAAGTAAGAGGCTAATTCAACCGTGTCCTATGGGAACGGTTTAGTACTATTTTCTGGAATAATTTTGAAACACTTGGCCCCGAGCTGCAAGTTCAGCCTCAACAAATTTTGGGGAAAATGTTATTTCCTTCTTCATTTGCAGTGCCTGAACGCGTTCAATGAAGGTTCATTCATGAACTCGTTCATATTGGGGGCGAACGTGAACTGAACGTATGTATTTCTGCCTCATGAACGTTTTTGCGAACGTGCTCAATCTGGCGTTTGTGAACGGCGTTCTTACAGTTGTTCAATCGTTCATCCAGTGCCAGATTTCCATAGAGAACCCCCGCTAAAAGACAGCGTAAACAGCCCTTAATATGTAGCTGAAAAACACCCAATCTGGCAACACATGCCACCACAGCGTCGCACCGCCGCTGCGTCATCAAAATGCGAAACACCGCGGGAAAAAACAAAAACAAATGAATGCAGCAGCACTTACTCAGACCATGGACCTAGCCTCAGGCTATACCTCTCCTTCGTATGATTGTTACCTACCTCAGATTGTGTTTGTGTTAATAAGTATGTCAACACATCTTCTGGACTTTGGTGTTAACAGTAGGCCCTATACTGCAGTTTAGAATGGTCTCCTTGAGGGTTTTACTATTTTAAGTTGTAATTTGTTTGTAGAACCTGCCTGGTATATTTTTCCAGTGTTGCTTTATTTGAATG
Organism: Ammodytes marinus; assembly: GCF_949987685.1. Lineage (NCBI taxonomy): Eukaryota > Metazoa > Chordata > Actinopteri > Uranoscopiformes > Ammodytidae > Ammodytes > Ammodytes marinus. The sequence continues at coordinate 303,540 of NC_137218.1, forward strand.
ACATTTCATGTGAATTGTTTCCAGGTTTGGAAAATTATAAAAATGGAAAAACTTTTGCACCCCGTTTTTGTTTGAATAATTCTTCATTAAAAAGACCATCAAACAGCAACTTTTTCCTCATGTTTTTGAGAATATACTGTAGGGGAAAAGCTGCAGCTGGTTTCCAGTGTGGACTGAATGTTGTTGAAATAATTTCTGTATGTGGCAATTATTTAGAAAAATAATAGCCTGCAGCAACATATTTAAAAAAAAAAGAACTATGAACTAGTTCATTTTTGAACTGTGAACTTAGTTCATAATTTTGAATTATGATCTATGAACTGAACTAGTTCATTTTAAAGGGTGTGAACTGAACTTTGAACTAGTTCACGTAGAAAAATAACTTTTCCAACACTGTTCATTTGTAGCCAGCCAAGCCCCCTCATGTGTTCACTGAAGCACTTTTATGCTTAAAAAGTAAATGTTTGTTATAAACCAAACCAAGCTGCCGTGAAAGAGAAGCTGTGGCTTCTGTTAGTGTGGAAATCAAGTCAAAATCAGGCTGTCGCACAGCGAGTGAAGTCTGCCGACAGTTGGGATGATTGACAGCCGCACGTCACGGAAAAAAAGAGAGAAAGAAATCTGCCGTCCCGTCAGTGAGGAGCAGTTAATGTTGTTAATGACATTAAAACAAACATACACCAGCTGGAGCAGAAGAAAGAAGAAAACTGAAGAATTACAATCACAGTAGGATAAAGGTAAGCATTGGTTCATCATGAAGTTCACTTGTGGGGTGGAGGTGGTGATAGCTATAGCCTACTGTTAGTGTGGTGGCCGAATCCCCCGTGGCAACCAAGACAAAGGGTGAGGCCTGGACAATCATCATTGTGTTCAGAGAGGTTTATTTCAGGAGATTTCCATCAGACATCAGACATAGGATTTCATAGTAGCATCGTAGCAGCAGGCTGAGGCCGCAATGGCACTGAAGTTGCTAGTTACAGGACCCGTTTATATCTGTGTGTGTGGGGTATCATGTGTCTTAATATCTGCAAATAGACATATCGTTTCATTGCTTGTGCAACACCAAGTCAAACACACGTCCATCTAGGGATCTGACGTTAACCTTTAGAGTCTATCTGCTCAGCACTCTTGATGAATACCATTCAAATCTACCACATTCCTCCATTTAGAAGTAAATACTTCTACCAAAATCAGATGTAACCATACATATTTGAATGGCCTAACAGAAACCTCCAACAAAACACAAAAACACTCTTTATGAGTCATGTAGAATACAATGCATAGGTGTAACACATTACTGCAGCAAACTACATATGAATGGGACCAACAATGCAACAGCTTAAACACTGAACGAAGATAAAATGAGAATAGGGTGCGAGAGCCCTCTGCAGCCGAGTCTCAAGAGTCTCAAGTTCAGATATTTCGAAACGTGATCAGCTTGCATGGGAAATGTAGTCCATCCAACTTTGGCACAGAGGATGGCTCCTCCATTACATAATTGGCAGACTCCGCCAGACGTGGAATTTTGGTGGCCACCGGCCCAGGAAAGTCCAAGCTGGTATGCGGTTGGTATGCGTGTGGCCTTCTCCACTATCAGCATGATCAGCGCCTTACACTTGTGACTGCGCGGGAGCAGTAACCCGAGCCGTCAGCATTCTTGATGACAGACGTTGGTTTCCAGTCTTTTTCCTCATTTTCTTAGCGTACATAAAGCACAGAGCGACGTAACAAGCTTGAATCCAGTCCAGCCTTTTTCCCAAAGTCTTAGTCAATGAAACTGCACACGGTTTCTTTGTTATAACAGTGGAACTACGTGGATACCTGGCCATAACGGAGCCTCTGTGTGTAGTCCCCCAGACCGGACGCTCACGCCGTGACCTTGAACTTGGCACAGAGCACTATCAGCCGTTTACACATTATCTCCCGTAGCAGTTCTCAGTTATTTTTAGATACTGGAACAGACAAGCACTTTTCAACAGCAACAGTCCATCTGATCTCATTCCAACAGATGTGTCCCGAAGTGTACAGGTAGTCTCTCATCATGTCCCTGTTATATCCGTTATCGTGACGCCAAATGTGGTGGCCGAATCCCCCGTGGCGACCAAGACAAAGGGTGAGGCCTGGACAATCATCATTGTGTTCAGAGAGGTTTATTTCAGGAGATTTCCATCAGACATCAGACATAGGATTTCATGGTAGCATAGTAGCAGCAGGCTGAGGCCGCAATGGCACTGAAGTTGCTAGTTACAGGACCCGTTTATATCTGTGTGTGTGGGGTATCATGTGTCTTAATATCTGCAAATAGACATATCGTTTCATTGCTTGTGCAACACCAAGTCAAACACACGTCCATCTAGGGATCTGACGTTAACCTTTAGAGTCTATCTGCTCAGCACTCTTGATGAATACCATTCAAATCTACCACATTAGCTAACTAAATTTTGAGCAAGCTATTTGTATTCTGCTGGCTAGTTCAGCTAGCTCAGCTAATTTTAGTTTTAGTATGTAAACAAAGCCAGCCTCTCAGTCACAGAACTCTTTTGCTGTTAAATATTTTCCGCAGTAACATAACTTTAGGATTATTGCAGTAAGGTTAGTGTGTTGTCTTTTTATAGGCCTATAATGTGAAGTGTGCTTAATAATTCCATCTTATTATTATTATTATTATTATTATTATTATTATTATTATTATTATTATTATTATTATTATTATTATTATTATTATTATTATTATTATTATTATTATAAGGCCTATTATAATGAGTATTAGTGTAGTAGTTGTAGCCTATAACAGTGGAATATTCAAATAGCATTATGAATTTTGAATGATCACTTTGGTCAGATTGTCCTATGAATATTTGGCTATGATATATTGTGCTTGGTAACATAAGGATCTTTGTCTTTGCAGGTTCAAATCTCAAATACTTTGTTGCTGATCAGAGCCAGAGGGGTTTTCATCTTACTGACCAACATGCAGCAGGTACATTGTAAATGGACTTGACTTATATTTTATCTCAGCACCAAAGCCCTTTACATTTCTTACCACACACACACACACACACACACACACACACACACACACACACACACACACACACACACACACACACACACACACACACACACACACACACACACACACACACACACACACACACACGCACTCATACACCGATGGCAGTAGCTGCCATGCAAGGCGCTCTTTGAAGCATCAGGAGCAATTTCAGTGTCTCTTTGCCCAGGGACACTTGGACATGTGGCGGGGAGACGGGGATTGAAACACCGACCCTGTAACCCAGTGGACGACCGCACTACACACTTATTGGGGTCGGATGTCAGAAATTACAATGGACAATTTCCCACTTCTGAGTTGTCTGGAGTGTAGCATTAGTCTTGTTCTTTTTTACCTTTTCAATCTTCCAAATTAGCTTTATAATAATTTAAATAATGAGAAGCAACAGTTAAAAGTATTTATTGTAAGACAGCCTAGCTATCTTGTTATACTCAATGCTAGCAAGTCATGAGGGCTAATGTTCGTTAGCCATAGCTGAGGCATAAGCTGTATGTCATCGGAGGGTAACCCCTCAGCGATCTCTTGAGTATGAATTAAGTTTAAATGAAAAAGAAAAAACAGTTGTAGTCCAATAATATTCTGGATCCTCTAGTGTACTCCAGCTTCTATGAAAATGTTGAAATATTTTACTTAAACACACCGTACCTGTATCTGAATATAAGCTTAGGAAAGTCAGAATACAAGAGCTGACTTTAAACTGCTGCATTTTAATCAAACCAACATATAATAAAGATATTTATACAAGTATGTTAGTGAATCTATAACTTAAATAAATTACACTTTCAGACCAATGAAGGTAAATACTGGAAACGGCTCAAACTGTTTAAATGCTCTGAGCAATAAAAACTTCTGTCTGTTTTTACTACTTAAATGACACCATTTATTTATTATTTAAATGACACCAACAATATTAATGAAACGTCCAGAGATGCTTTGCAGTGAAGTTTAATGACAAAGGAATCAGACAAATAACATAACATGAAATGTGTCTTCATTCAGTTGCAGATTTGAACATTTATGACTTTATGCTTTTATATGAAGGAAACTGAGAAGTTAACTTGACTTTGCTGCAGTGATTCAGATTTTGATCTTTTAAACACCAGAATTATTAAAGAAATTAAACCTGCATTAACATCATAGAGGTGAAGATGTTTGTGTGTTACATGGTGAAAAGCAGATGCCCACTGAAGGTGGTGTGGTGATTGATGCTGTCAGACACTGTTGTGCCTCTCCACTGACGCAGAAACACGACATCTCCAGCCTCCAGAAGCAGCGTGACGCCGTTAGAAACAGCTGCATCCTGACCCGAGGGCTGGTACTCATATGCGATGAAGATGTTCCCTGAGTTCTTCACCAACACAGCACCGATAGGACGACCTCCTTGTCCAAAGATGTGCCACTCGAAGTGATAGGCTCCTTTCAGCGGCGCAGTGAAGGCACCTGTGGAACGTTTGTTTATGTCATTTTATATGGAGAATCAACTGTTTGCCACATCGGCAAAAATTTAAATGTTTAGTTCAGGTACCTGTGTATGGGCTGTAGGCGTTTCCAATGTTGGTGACGACGTGTTTGAAGACCAGAGTGGTGTGTTCAGTAAAGGTTCGACTGACAGTAGTCACCAGAGAGGCAGAAAAAGCCACCTGTTTACCTGAGAGAGAGAGAGAGAGAGAGAGAGAGAGAGAGAGAGAGAGAGAGTGAGATTCAGCTGTCTATGAACACAACCTTGGCATCATTATTCTCTGTAGTTTATCCTCATCACTTTAAGAAGATATTTCACAGGTATTATATTATAAACGGGTTGTAAATGTTTTAACATGTTTTTGTTAGAGGAGACGTGATTAATTAGGAAAATATATTCTGGTTGAAGATATTTCACACACCTTGCTGCTGTATCTTCAGCTTCTCAACCTCAGTCTGCTGTTCCTCCAGTTTCGCTGCTTGTTCTGAAGAAAACATGCAGATAAAGTTTAAGGGAGGGAGAGAGGGGGAAGAAGAGAGAGGGGGAAGAAGAGAGAGAGAGGCATAGATGAAGATAAAGTTTGTTCGTTACTGTTCATAAAGTAAATATTACTAAGTGCTTTAATATTTATTAAAATATGCCATGATACTGAAACAGATGCAGAATAACAGTATTTCTTCGGGTTTAAATGCAAAAACTGTCAGGATTGTACCAAAATGGCAGGCCAGAACCCAAGAGCACGACAACAAACAGTTCAGGTATAGCAACAAAGTTTAATGAGGAATCAAACCAGGTAGCGAGGCAACAAGTCCAAGAGGGGCAGGCAAAGGGATAATCCAGAATCCAAACAGGATGGGTCAAAACACGAATAGGCAGGCAGGTAAACAGGCAGGAATTCAGAATTGGCTGGAGAGCAATGTAACACAAAGACAATCTGGCAGGGAACTGAGGGAATGAACCGGTATATATACTGTGGGGCTAATAGCTGATGGAGAGCAGGTGAGTGTGGTTAGGCCAGGTGGAAGTAATCAGCAGGGAGTGCAGAGCAGGGGGGAGTGGCCGGGTCTGAAATGACAAGAGAGTTAATATGGGAACAGACAAGTGACAAAAAACTAAATTGTGGCTGAAGTAGTGACAGAACCCCCCCCTCTAGGGACGGCTCCTGACGTCCCACCAGGCTGATCAGGATGGTCCCTATGGAATGTGGTGATGAGGTCGGGGTCCAGGATGTGGCGAGCCGGGACCCACGAGCGCTCCTCAGGGCCATAACCCTCCCAATCAACCAAGTATTGGAAACCCCTTCCCCGTCGTCGCGACCTGATGAGACGATGAACCGAGTAGGCAGGCCCTCCATCAATGAGCTGGGGGGGCGGCGGGGGTCTGGAGGAGGGCTGGAGCTGGGACTCTTTAACGGGTTTGATCTTGGATACATGGAAGGTGGGATGGATCCTCATGGAGCGAGGAAGACGGAGACGGACTGCAGCAGGATTGATGACTTTATTGATGGAGAACGGACCCACAAACCTGGGAGCCAACTTCCTAGACTCCACCCGGAGCGGAAGGTCCCGTGTAGACAACCAAACCTTCTGACCCGGAGTGTAACCGGGTGCAGGGGTCCGACGGCGATTGGCATATTTCTGGTATCGATCGGACGAGCGCAGGAGAGCAGCACGGGCCCGCACCCAGGTGCGCCGACATCGCTGGACGAACGCCTGGACAGACGGGACACTGGCCTCTCGCTCCTGCTCAGGGAACAATGGAGGTTGATATCCTCGAGAGCACTGGAAGGGGGAAAGACCTGTTGCTGAACTTGGAAGTGTGTTGTGAGCATACTCCACCCATAGGAGCTGCTTGGACCAGGAGGACGGGTTCTGGGATGTGATGCAGCGCAAGGCAGTCTCCATCTCCTGGTTCATCCGCTCAGTCTGGCCGTTGGATTGAGGATGGAAACCCGAGGATAAGCTGACCGTGGCCCCCAACAGCTGACAAAACTCTGTCCAGAAACGAGAAGTGAACTGCGGCCCCCGGTCGGAGACAATGTCACAGGGAAGGCCGTGCAGACGGAAAACATGATGCAACATAATTTCAGCTGTCTCCTTGGCAGATGGTAACTTGGGCAACGGAACAAACTGAGCAGATTTAGAAAATCTGTCCACAATAGTAAGAATAGTGGTGTTACCCTCGGAGGGAGGCAGTCCGGTGACGAAGTCGATCGAGATGTGGGACCACGGACGATGAGGAACAGGCAGTGGCTGAAGAAGGCCCGCAGGGGCATGGCGAGCGATCTTGTGCTGGGAGCAAACACAGCAAGCAGCGATGAACTCCTTGGCGTCCTCTTCCATGGTAGCCCACCAGAACCGTTGCTTCAGCAGGGCTAGAGTGCGCCTAACCCCTGGATGACAGGCAAGGCGAGAAGAATGTCCCCACTGGAGGACCTGAGAGCGGAGATTCACAGGCACATACAGACGATTATCAGGGCAAGCACTGGGGGCCGGGTGGTCGGCCTGGGCCCGTTTTACCTTGTCCACAATGTCCCAGGTAACTGCGCCGATGACCATCTTAGTGGGGAGGATGCTCTCAGGATGTGTGGGAACATGTTCGGATTGGAACTGACGGGACAGGGCATCTGGTTTGACGTTCCTAGAACCTGGGCGATAAGACAGGGTAAAATCAAAACGATTAAAGAACAACGCCCACCTGGCCTGACGGGAGTTCAACCGTTTGGCTGACCGGATGTACTCCAGGTTTTTGTGGTCCGTCCACACCACAAACGGATTCTTCGCCCCCTCCAACCAGTGCCTCCACTCCTCGAGAGCCATCTTAACCGCCAATAGCTCCCGGTTTCCAACGTCATAATTTCTCTCCGCTGGGGACAATTTGCGGGAGAAAAAGGCACATGGATGTAACTTTTGGTCTTTACCTGACCGCTGAGACAGGACTGCCCCCACCCCGGAGTCTGACGCATCCACCTCAACGACAAACTGGCGTTCTGGATCTGGTAGGATGAGGATGGGAGCAGAAGAGAACCGTGACCTTAACTCACTGAACACCCTTCCTGCAGCAGGGGACCATTGGAAGGCTACCTTTTGGGGGGTGAGGGCTGTCAGGGGAGCTGCTACAGAACTATAGTTGCGGATAAACCTACGATAGAAATTGGCAAACCCCAGAAATTGTTGAAGCTTCTTACGAGTGGTGGGGACCGGCCAATCCACCACCGCTTTAATCTTGGTGGGATCCATGTGAATACTTCCGACTGAAATTATGTATCCCAGGAACGACACCTCAGTGGCATGGAACTCGGACTTCTCGACCTTCACGAACAGCTGGTTCTCTAGGAGTCTCTGGAGAACCCTGCGGACATGCTGCACATGGTCCTGTTCGGACTTGGAGAAGATGAGGATGTCATCAAGATAAACAAACACAAATACATTGAGAAAATCCCGGAGCACATCATTCACTAAGGCTTGGAATACTGCAGGAGCATTTGTGAGTCCGAAAGGCATTACCAGGTACTCGTAGTGGCCCCTAGGGGTATTGAACGCCGTCTTCCACTCATCCCCCTCCCGAATGCGAACTAGGTGATAGGCATTCCTGAGATCAAGCTTGGTAAACACAGAGGCCCCTTGCAAAAGTTCAAATGCAGAAGAGACGAGTGGGAGGGGGTACCTGTTCTTAATGGTGACATCATTCAGACCGCGGTAATCGATGCAGGGCCGGAGGGATCCGTCCTTCTTACCCACGAAGAAAAACCCTGCTCCAGCAGGTGATGAAGAGGGACGGATGAGGCCTGCTGCCAGTGAGTTGTTTATGTATTCGTCCATGGTCCTGGTTTCCGGGGCTGACAGAGAGTAGAGCCTCCCCCTGGGTGGGGATGAGCCAGGGAGGAGGTCAATGGCACAATCATACGGGCGGTGTGGGGGAAGAGAGGTGGCCCGTACCTTGTTAAACACCTCTTTTAAGTCGTAGTACTCCGACGGGACACCTGAGAGATCTGGGAATTCATTAGAAGAAGGGGTGCTGCAGGCAGGTAACAAGGCAGATTTCAGACAGACCGCAAGACATTGATCACTCCATTGTAGAATGGAACCGGTTCTCCAGTCAATGTGTGGATTATGTTTAATTAACCAAGGATACCCCAAGACAACTGGCTGCTGAGTTGCATTAATCAGGTGAAAGGTTAGTGATTCAGTGTGGTTACCTGATATGCCCAGATGAATGGGAACTGTGCGATGGGTTACCGTGCAGAGGAGGCGCCCATCGAGAGCAGTAGCCTCAATAGGCTCGGCCAAGGGTTCCTGGTTAATACCCAGCTGCATGGCAAGGCCCCGATCCAGAAGGTTGGTGTCAGCTCCCGAGTCAATGAGGACAGCGACAGTATGGGACAGACCATTAAAGTTGAGCTGGGCATGAAGTAGTGCTCGAGAGGGACCTTCAAAGTTCTTGATGCGGCTCACCAGCGCCCTCTGGATTCCTGGTGAGCCCTGTCTTTTACTGGACAGGATGACACGTAATGGCCTCCCTCTCCACAGTACATGCAACAGTTCTCCCTTTGGCGCCGTTGTCGTTCAGCAGCTGACAGCCTGGCCCTGCCCAGCTGCATGGGTTCAACTGGGTCACTAGAGGCAGCAGCGGTAGGAAAACACGTTGAAGTGGAAGGTGAAACTGGAAGACGTGGAAGGCTACGGGAAGTGCTGGTCAGTACCTTCTCTCGTCTCCTCTCCTGGATACGTCCATCGATGCGGATAGCGGTGGCGATGAGAACGTCCAAATCCCCTGGAGGATCCCGGGCCGCCAGCTCGTCCTTGATGGCATCAGAAAGTCCGTTGTAAAAGGCGTCAGCCAGGGAGGAAGAGTTCCAGTCACTCTCTGCAGCGACAGTCCGGAACTCGATGGAATAATCAGTCACTCTCCGGCTCCCCTGAGCCAGGTTAAACAGACCCCGAGCAGCCTCTCGACCAGGGGTAGCATGATCAAACACCTTCCGAAGACCCTCAGAGAAGGCAGCCACAGAAGAACAGAGAGCCGACTGCTTCTCCCACTCGGCGGCACCCCAGTTCCGGGCCCGCCCAGAAAGCTGGGTGATCATGAAAGCCACTCTCGACCTCTCCGTGGGATATGTGAGAGGTTGTAGTTCAAAAGTCAATGAGCACAGAGTCAGAAAGGAGCGACAGGTATCTGGAGCTCCAGAAAAGCGCTCTAGAGCACTTAAGCGGGGCTCTGGCCGGGAGACAGCAGGGACAGGAGGGCTGGTGGGTGGTTGAACCGCTGGGGTCTGGCTGTCCAGCGTGAGCTGCTGGAGCTGGCCGCTCAGAACCTCAAACTGCTGATTGTGGCGTTCCGAAGCTTCCTGGAAAGCCACTTCCATAGCGGTGAACTGTCTCGAATGCTGGTGTAGGGCGGCACCTTGTGCTGCCACTTCTTCCTTAAGAGCCCTTGTGTCGGCTGGGTTCATCTTTTGGCCAGATTGTACTGTCAGGATTGTACCAAAATGGCAGGCCAGAACCCAAGAGCACGACAACAAACAGTTCAGGTATAGCAACAAAGTTTAATAAGGAATCAAACCAGGTAGCGAGGCAACAAGTCCAAGAGGGGCAGGCAAAGGGATAATCCAGAATCCAAACAGGATGGGTCAAAACACGAATAGGCAGGCAGGTAAACAGGCAGGAATTCAGAATTGGCTGGAGAGCAATGTAACACAAAGACAATCTGGCAGGGAACTGAGGGAATGAACCGGTATATATACTGTGGGGCTAATAGCTGATGGAGAGCAGGTGAGTGTGGTTAGGCCAGGTGGAAGTAATCAGCAGGGAGTGCAGAGCAGGGGGGAGTGGCCGGGTCTGAAATGACAAGAGAGTTAATATGGGAACAGACAAGTGACAAAAAACTAAATTGTGGCTGAAGTAGTGACAAAAACACAATCGGCCAAAAGTTTTAGAAAATATATATCTTGACAGTTTTTGTTGTAATTTACTCAGTTTAATGTCTCAATGTGCTCTGGAATGAAGGTAATCAATCTATATGATCAAACAATAATATAAATCTACTATTGCCTGCAGGTCAATACTGTCCTCATAATATCTCAGAGGGTGTAGTGACACAGTCCATTCCAACATTACTTTTATACAGACATTGCATCAACTTGCAAGGCTTTATTTACTTCAAAAGACCTTTGACATTTTTGGTAAGCAAAAGTTTACTTCTTCCCTTTATTTCAGCTCATTCACTGGACTTGAACTGCTTGCATTTGAATAACACTGGAACAATGGGTCTGATCTAGTGTGCTACACTATTATCCTGACAGACACTGTACCTTTATTATCTGCTTGCAGGTATCTCATCTCCACCTCCTGCTTAGCCAGTGAGGCAGTGATCTCTCTCAGTGCAGCGTGGACGTCCTGTGGATACTGCTGTTGGTCCGACAGAGTCTTATTCTCTTCGGCGTAGACGGAGCAGACGAGCATCAAAAGCACAAGGACCTTCATCATGACGCTGATGGTTGAACTGTGTGATGTGTTAACCTGTGATGTGTTTATGTAGAACAGCAGAAAGAGGCGTGGAGGTTTTCTGAGTATTTCATAATTCCCAGAAACAAACACACGTGGATTTCCTCATTTTCAGAATCATAAACACACTGACAACATCTTTCACTTGAGGAAGTTTGTGCCAACCAGTGGTGGAAAGTAAGTAAAGCATGAACAGGAAAAGAAAAACAAATGTTTGTTCAGATCCAGTGTCATCAAATTAGACAAAGACTTCATTCAGGGCGCCATTATATCTCTATACTGGGAACACCTCTGAATCCCCAGATAAGAGGAAGAAAACGAGTGATGAGGGAATCCCCAGAACTGAACACATTTGTATTTTAAGTTGGTTTTCACTTCATGTGTTTCTTAAATGATTTCCTTCTCTTGAATTAATTAATAATAAATTCAAACAGGAAGGCTTTTATGAATAAACTCAGTAAAGATTGTAAAGTGCAGCTTCCTTGAAGTCTGTGACCCTGAATGTGCTCGTACATCATCCTGCTGATGAATGAATGAAGTTATTGTGAGCATGAAAACATGGAGCCACGTGAGGGTGAATGATTGCATGGTTGATGTGTTACATTAACTGATGCATTACTTCCAAGCTGCACATCCTGCAGGTCTGTGACTTTGCAAATATGAACAATGAACAATATGAACATTTCCTGATTTCATCATAAACACCATCAACTTCCTGGTTCACACACCTCTAGTCAGCAAACAGCTAATGTCAAAATATGGTTCACTTCTGTTCAATCAAACATTTGCACTATGGACCTCCTTTAAAATGATAAATAGTAACGCAAAGCTCTGGATCTACCAGTTATTCTTTGTTACTTCTCTCACCTATTGTCATGAAGGCTGGGCCATGACCCAAAGAACTAGATTACATGAGAGGCGGAAATGGGTTTTCTCAGGAGTGTGAGAAGATCAGTCATACCTGAGAGACTCTGAGATCAAGATATCAAGATTGTTGGCAATGACATTTTCACGTCTCATGCTTCAACAATAAGATATTAAAGAAGAAAAAAAATGTATGAGAGAAGACACGAGAGAGGAGAGCAACCTCAGACCTGAATAAACACAAATAAAAGTGTAAATAAAATGTATACAAAGAACAATAGTGTGTAGTGTTCAAATCTTTATTCCTCTTCTGTAACTCCTTTACGTCATTAGCCAGTTAAACCATATTCATTTAAAATAATTCTCAAATCCTTTCCTTATCTGGCTTTATCGTGGGAGAACGTGAAGCCTACCTCAAAAAACACTTGTTAAATTAATTTAAATTCAAATATTTAAGGTGGTGTATCAGTAAAGAAAAATGTCCCATAACATCCACAAACACTAGAAAAAATATTCAAAATGTAAAGAAAAGAAAAGGCCAGTCCCCTAGGGGTTGCTGCAGCCCTACCTCCCTCTGCTCTGAGATCAAACATCTAGTGGACTGGTGTGAGGAGAATAACCTCAAGCTGAACGTTGACCAGAACATGGAGCTTATAGTGGACTTGAGCAGGAAACAGCAGAGGAGCTTCCATCCTCTCAGCTCAAACAGAGCCCTGGTGGAGAGGGTGGACAGCTTTGAATACCTCAGTGTTCACATCACACAGGACCTGTCTGTCTGTCTGTCTGTCTGCTCTCACACAGGACCTGTCATGGTCCTGTCACACCAACACCGTTGTGAAGAAAGCCTGTCAGCGTCTCTACTATCTCAGACGACTGAGAGACTTTAAACTTTAGTGTGTAGCGCGGTCGACCCTCAACTACAGGGTCGGTGGTTCAATCCCCCGTCTCCCCGCCACATGTCCAAGTGTACCTGAGCGGGACACTGAACCCTAAATGTCTCCCGATAGTTAGCTTGCACCCTGCTTGGTAGCTGCTGCTGCTATCGGTGTATGAATGTGTGTGTGAATGGTAACGTGGGAATGGGAACAGGTCTCCCTTGAATAAGAGTCTCCGGTCTCAATGGGATTTACCTGTAGAAATAAAGATTAAAAAAAAATCCCAGTCAGTGTATTTAGGAACTTCTAGACCATAAGAGCGGGAGTATCACCACCAAGCAGGAAGCAGCCTCTGTCTGTCTGTCTGTCTGTCTGTCTGTCTGTCTGTCTGTCTGTCTGCCTGCTGCCTTCAGGGAGACGCTACCGTCACTGCACATTGCCCTGTGCAATTGTGTATGTAACAAATAAATTAAACTGAAGTCGTCAGGACGGTTTTGATGAAGTTTCAGCCAATTAAGAAGTTTGACAGTAGGCTGAATCAATTGGTTCGGACAGATCACTTGTGTATTTTAAATTATCTTGGTTTTAAATTGTTGGATATTTATAAACACGTTCAGTTTGTAAATGCCGGTAACCCATACTGTACAATGTACATTTATATTGTACATTCCTAACATAAAACCTCGGGGTAATCAACCTTTCCTGGGTTCACAGTGGGCTCTGTGGATTTACTATTAGATATCCTGCCCATAGGAAGGTAATGTAATGTAATCTGGTTCGATTGGGTCACGACGACAGATTAAATAAAATCACTTAGAGGTTCAGTCTGTAGAATTTATTGTCAATTTCCCTTTAACGGATTTATCTCTGATCGTCAATCAGTGTCTGTGTGATACTAAACACACACTGCACTTTAATTAATCACTGCAACACACACAGACACACACGCACTCACACACACACACACACACACACACACACACACACACACAGAGACACACACACACACACACACACACACACACACACACACACACACACACACACACACACATATAAAGAGAGTCTGCAGATTCATAGTGATCCATTCAGGGCAGACAAATCCATAAGTGCTTTTCTCTGTGATTTCTTCTGATAACTCCACAATCACAACAATCTGCAAAACATTTTATTTTATGTTTTGGGCTTTTTTTTAGACATTGGCCAAAATGATGTGTTTGCTCCTGGTCCCACAGCTGACAGTGTTTGCTCCTGTCCCCACAGCTGACAGTGTTTGCTCCTGTCCCCACAGCTGACAGTGGGACATTCACTGTCCCCACAGCTGACAGTGGGACATTCACTGGATGCTAACGTCTGTGAAAAACGGCAAAAACACAATGAATACCAAACATAGATCTTAGAGGTTCTTATTTTGTCAACCAACAGCCAAAACGATCGTCTTGAAACTATGTGAAATGATAAAAAGACGTAAATTCTTGTCTTTCTTATTGTTTTGATTGGGACAAATTGAACTCTTCTGATACTGAGGGGGAGATGTGCCCCAAATCTACGCCTACGCACACACTCATAGTGAAGCCAAGCAGAGAGACACACTCGGTAGTAAAAACCAGTGGAGAACTCACAAAAAGACCTCTGTGTGTGTGTGTGTGTGTGTGTGTGTGTGTGTGTGTGTGTGTGTGTGTGTGTGTCTGTAACTGAGTGTGTGTGTGTGTGTGTGTGTGTGTGTGTGTGTGTGTGTGTGTGTGTGTGTGTGTGTGTGTGTGTGTGTGTGTAACTGTTTTTGGACTTCCTGTCAGAGAGAGAGAGAGAGAGAGTGGAGGGAGGGCGAACGACACAGAAACAGATTGAAAACAGACGTTGGCTCCGTCTCTCTCTCACACACACACATACGCACACAGACACACACAGAGCCACACACACACACACACACACACACACACACACACACACACACAGACACACACACAGAGCCACACATACACAGCCACACACACATACGCACACACAGCCACACACACACACACATACGCACACATACGCACACACAGCCACAGACACACAGAGCCACATACACAAACACACACACAGCCACACACACACACAAACATACGCACACACAGCCACATATACACACAGCCACACACACACACACAGACAAACACACACACACACACACATACACACACAAAGAGCCACACACACAGAGCCACACACACACACACACACACACACACACACACACACACACATACACACACTCACACACACACACACAGACACACACACACACACACAGAGCCACACATACACAGCCACACACACACACACACACACACACACACACACACAGCCACACATACGCACACACATACGCACACACAGCCACAGACACACAGAGCCACATACACAAACACACACACAGCCACACACACACACATACGCACACACAGCCACATATACACACAGCCACACACACACAGAGAGACAAACACACACACACACACACACACACACATACACACACACACACACACACGCAGCCACATGCACACACACACACACACACACACACACACACACATACAGTGCCAAACACACACACACACACACACACAGCCACACACACACACATACGCACACACAGCCACATACACACACACACACACAGACACACACACACACACACACACACACACACACACACACACACACACACACACACACACACACACACACACACACACACACACACACACACACACACACACACTGTGAGTCAGTCTGTTTCCATTCGTCGTCCGTCTGGAATGAACTGAAGAGAAGAAGGAGATCAGCATCAGGTCTGTTTTGTTTTTATCCGTCTTTTCTCTCTTCCATAACATGTCTTCTTTCATACTCTATCTCTCTCTCTCCCTCTCTCTCCCTCTCTTCCATAACATGTCTTCTTTCATACTCTATCTCTCTCTCTCCCTCTCTCTCCCTCTCTTCCATAACATGTCTTCTTTCATACTCTCTCCCTCTCTCTCCCTCTCTTCCATAACATGTCTTCTTTCATACTCTATCTCTCTCTCTCTCTCTCTCCCCCTCTCTTCCATAACATGTCTTCTTTCATACTCTATCTCTCTCTCCCTGTCTCTCTCCCTCTCTTCCATAACATGTCTTCTTTCATACTAGTATAAATCAAAGGTCCAACATGTACATTCAGTTTATTTGACTAAACCTTGTCTGTTTGCGTCTGTATATTTCTCCTATACAACCATCTTTAACGGACATTGTCTCAACATTAGTTTTTTTCCAATGCTTTGAACCAAATATCTCAACTTCTAAAGCACTCACATCAACTAAACTTTCCATAATCATTCCCAGCACTATTCTGAAGGTTAATACTGAAGGATTTGTTCATATGTTGTTCATTGTTTGATTTATGAGACTTTTTCTTCTTACAAACAGGCTGAAAATGCATTTTTAAGACCTGTACATTTGTGAAAACTGTGGAAAACCTCAATTCTGAATTCAAATTCTATTATATTATCCTTCTCTTTCTTTTAACAAAATATAAGTTATTTTGCAGGATGCTGCACATGTGAACATTAACAGTAAGATGATGACAGCCTACTTTTGCTCGTAAAATAAAGTATAATGTTTTTTCAGTCCGGACTGTTTGTGAATTGAAAAACATACAGTGTTAATACTCAGCCTATAGGTTCCTTAAAATGGTAAGTTGCAAGCTGCAGTGACCCCTTTGTTTACATACGTTTACAGAGCCTAGGCTGTGTATTAACCCTGTTTACAGAGCCTAGGCTGTGTGTTAACCCTGTTTACAGAGCCTAGGCTGTGTGTTAACCCTGTTTACAGAGCCTAGGCTGTGTATTAACCCTGTTTACAGAGCCTAGGCTGTGTATTAACCCTGTTTACAGAGCATGGGCTGTGTATTAACCCTGTTTACAGAGCCTAGGCTGGGTATTAACACTGGATTGTTTGTTAGTGCACACACAGTACGGACAGGTAGCAGATTTTGACAACAAGCTTTCTCCAGAATCACTGACTCCACCTTTAACGACCTGACTGGTTAATTAGAGTTAAAATAAAACAGTTCATGTTGTGACGTTTTGTTTGTTTGTCTAAAGGTCGCTGACACCAGGCCGCTGTCATCCAATCAGGAGCCAGGAAACATGGCGGCGTGACACAGGTGAGTGTGAGGTCACAGCTGCTGTCAACACTATATTGCCCCTGATGCCTTCATGCCAAGAGGTTTAAAGCTCTAGAGCGTAACTTCTGTCTCCCCCATGAGGAAATCTGAGTAATTACAACAACACTGTCGGTGCATCTACATGAGGTAAAGCCTTCAGTGATGGCACATGGATTTTATACCTTCTGCTGTACGTCCAAGTTTTTTCTTAGCAGTAGAATCAATAACTGAAACATTTCTTGGGCTCTTCTTGGGATTTTTCTGAGCTCCTGCACCAGTGTCAGGAGGGGGAGGGGGGCACCAGTTTGTAAACGCTGCCATACTGAGAAATACAGAGAGAGTTTTGTGGAGCTGATAGGCTTGTTCAACTTTGTGTCAACTGGTTTGGAGATGGCTAGAATGTAACACATTCACTTATACGAAAAAAGTTACACACTGTTGCTTTAAATCTGGTGGTGGTCCATGATGCAGGGTAACTGTGTGTCCCTGGCTCTGAGCATTAAAACACATTCCGTGGTTAGCTTGGCTGTAGCTCTGCATAACTCTGGCTGCGTTCCAATCCCCATACTTTCTACTATTTAGTTTGGTAGAAAAAAAGATTTAGGATGTCCTGATTCTTGTGGTCAGATTTAGTATGGTTAGAAATACCCAGATGTCTACTACATCCAACAGAGATTTTTAGTGTTGAAAACAGCATGCTATTTGGGAGATTCTGACCCACAATCAATTGCGCACCGGAAGTGACGTCACATCGACGAAGCCTCCATATGAAAACAATCGGGGAGATGCAACGGATATAAAAGCAAGAGGCAAGATCAAGGAGCCATGTAAGGATGAAATAAATAAGTTAAAGTATGTCCCTAGTGTAGCATACTGCATCCTAACTAGATTCGGTTTATGGTTCAGATGAAGTATGTAGAATAGAGAAAAGAAAGAGTATGAGATTTGAAACGCAGGGTTAGTATACGGGTCAGTGACATCATCGCGTTCTGCAGAGCTCTGATTGGCTTAGAAGTGAAACGCTGGAAAGTTTCTGTTGCCCACAGGAAGTGCTGGTCTGTTTATTCTGTTATTCGGTGGTCGACCCACATTCCTCCAACACACAGCCTCTTCTGATTGGTGGACACACACACACACACACACACACACACACACACACACACACACACACACAGACACACTGCAGAGAGAAACACACATACACACACACACTGTAACACACACACACACACACACACACACAGACACTCATATGCACACACAGACACACACACACACACACACACACACACACACACACACACACACACTGTAACATTGCATAGAGAAACACACATACACACACACACATACAATGTAACACACACACACACACACACACACACACACACACACACACACACACATACACACACACACACACACACACACACACACACACACACTCATATGCACACACACACACACACACACACACACACACACATGCACACACACACACACACACACATGCACACACACACACACACACACACACACAGTCTGCTTGAACCATCACAGCTGAAACGTTTTAACAGACGTCTGTTTTCAGTCTATAAACTCTGGAGCCTACATTTCCCAAGATGCAACTGGGACCTGTGTTCCAAATCTCTTTCTCTCTCTCTCTCCATACTACAGCTGATCATCCACAGCAGATTTTTGTATGTTACAATTTGGACATACTTTAACTTATTTATTTCATCCTAACATGGCTCCTTGATCTTGCCTCTTGCTTATATATCCGTCTCATCGCTGGTTGTTTTCACTGGGAGGCTCAGTCCATGTGATGTAACTTCTGCTGCAGTGCATTGTGGGTCAGAACCTCCACAAAGCTGCTGGTTTCAACACAATTAATCCTAAAGGGGAGACTGGGACCCCATGACTCAAACACTCATTCTAGCCTACGTCCACTAAACTTCTCAACATTTCAACATATTGTAATCTAGTACACGAGGACAG
>NC_137218.1:327500-330000 GCF_949987685.1 Ammodytes marinus
TAACAGACTAACTTTAGAGAAGTTCCTCATATGCCACACTTCATACACACTGAACATTAGGCAGCAGGTAGTCTGGCATGACCACTTCCGCCAGCGTCTATTCGCTTGCGTCGAAAAGCTACGCAGCCCCCGGTTGCTGGCTTTCCCCTATTGTGATCCCCCTCAAATTCGGAAACAATTCGCTCAGTCAACCCGTGTGCTTATGTGCAGCGCTCTCTCTCTCTCTCACACACACACACACACACACACACACACACACACACACACACACACACACACACACACACACACACACACACACACACACACACACACACACAGGGTGTGAGAAGTCACATTACTGTAGACAGATATAAAGTGTGGCGATACTTCGGGATAATAATATTGGCGGCGGCGGTCCGGGATGCATCCTAGCTTAGCCTAGCTGTCCAACTTCATTGTACAACTACCCCCGGGCAGAAATACCCTCATAAACTCTGGAAAATGAAGCGTGGGGGTTTGAATTGAGCACCGGACCTTATAACCAGCTAGATTAAGATCCGCCGTTCCCTTTCTTTGGTGAATTAGGGACTATGCAGCGGTGTTTTAGCGACGGGGAAAGATTCCAACGGCTTCCACTATCACCTAGCAACTCTTACGGCTACTTGCTGCAGTTGGTGTAGCGCTCACAACGTCAAAACCCTGTTCTGCCTGTAAACAGACGGACTACGGCTCTGACTACAGCGATAGGAGGTGGTGACATAAGTTCTCGAATGCTAAAAATTCTACTCGACCGCCGTAGCCGTCCTCTCAACCGCCGATGATAATGTTACCAGAGATAACACTACGTGGGTGGCTAGTTAACTCCGGTTAAGTTATCCCGTGAGCTCCTCGGGGGCTAAAGTGTATGGTGTCTTGACATGCTGGTTAGAAAGCAACACACTATGTATATTCCTTTTGTCTTTAATAGTTTTTGTGTGGCGTTTGCGGGTTTAGCCATTTCTCTGACAGTCTCTGGACGTAAAGACGTTCCATCAAAATAAGTCCCCCCCCCGGCACTATTTTGCAGGACACCGCTGCTGCTTCCCGGGGTTAGCCCCGCCCTAGATGATTGTGATTGGTTTAAACAAATACAAACAGGCTAGCCCAGTTTCCCCGGTTTCCCCATCCGAATAGACGGCTCTAAACAGAGTGCTTCCAGACCCTACTACTTTGCTGTAGTTTGGTCTGGCTTTGCGAGACTAGGCAGCAGGTGACTCCATTACCCAGAAGTCTCTAGCCTTAGAACTACAGATCCCAGGGACTGTCTCCCTCTAGTGGCTGAGCCTAAACACAGCACATCTCCCCTTGACTGCAGCTCAGTTTAACACTCATTAAAGACAACAACAGATTAAGATTTATCTTCCAATGGAAGGTCAAGAGCAAAACCAAATAACAATGACATCACTAAACCAGATTGCTTTACGACTGTAAAGGGGTCAGTCCTCATGGATATGTTTTTATAATTGATTTAATTATATAATTGCTCGGGCAATGTTAACCACCAGGTGCTAGTTCTAGTTTAATCAACTATGTCTTAAAGGTGCAGTCAGAGATTCTGGAGAACAGTTTGTTATCAAAGTCAGTGATTATCTCCTCAGGTTCCCGCTACCTTTCTGTACTGTGTGTGTGCTGAACAAAATAAAACATTGTTAATACAGCCTAGGCTCTGTAAACAGGCATCTTGCTAGCTACAGAGGGCCCATCTGTTTTGCTCCCAGTTTACAGAGTCTAGGCTGTGTATTAACACCTGCATTTTTTCAGCACATAAACAGTACAGACAGGTAGTGGATCAGGAGGAGATATTCACTCAGTACAGACAGGTAGTGGATCATGAGGAGATATTCACACAGTACAGACAGGTAGTGGATCATGAGGAGATATTCACAGTACAGACAGGTAGTGGATCATGAGGAGATATTCACACAGTACAGACAGGTAGTGGATCATGAGGAGATATTCACTCAGTACAGACAGGTAGTGGATCATGAGGAGATATTCACTCAGTACAGACAGGTAGTGGATCATGAGGAGATATTCACTCAGTACAGACAGGTAGTGGATCATGAGGAGATATTCACTCAGTACAGACAGGTAGTGGATCATGAGGAGATATTCACTCAGTACAGACAGGTAGTGGATCATGAGGAGACAGACAGGTAGTGGATCATGAGGAGATATTCACACAGTACAGACAGGTAGTGGATCATGAGGAGATATTCACACAGTACAGACAGGTAGTGGATCATGAGGAGATATTCACTCAGTACAGACAGGTAGTGGATCATGAGGAGATATTCACTCAGTACAGACAGGTAGTGGATCATGAGGAGATATTCACTCAGTACAGACAGGTAGTGGATCATGAGGAGATATTCACCTATTTTGACAACAAGTGACTTTGACAAGAAGCGTTCTCCAGAATCACTGACTCTACCTTTAAACCCCCCCCCCCCCCCAGGTCCAGATGAATGGTTTGTCC
>NC_137218.1:340000-352500 GCF_949987685.1 Ammodytes marinus
CTCTGTGTTAACAACAGGTATGAGGTATTATCCCCCTCTGTGTTAACAACAGGTATGAGGTATTATCCCCCTCTGTGTTAACAACAGGTATGAGGTATTATCCCCCTCTGTGTTAACAACAGGTATGAGGTATTATCCCCTCTGTGTTAACAACAGGTATGAGGTATTATCCCCTCTGTGTTAACAACAGGTATGAGGTATTATCCCCTCTGTGTTAACAACAGGTATGAGGTATTATCCCCCTCTGTGTTAACAACAGGTATGAGGTATTATCCCCCTCTGTGTTAACAACAGGTATGAGGTATTATCCCCTCTGTGTTAACAACAGGTATGAGGTATTATCCCCCTCTGTGTTAACAACAGGTATGAGGTATTATCCCCCTCTGTGTTAACAACAGGTATGAGGTATTATCCCCCTCTGTGTTAACAACAGGTATGAGGTATTATCCCCTCTGTGTTAACAACAGGTATGAGGTATTATCCCCCTCTGTGTTAACAACAGGTATGAGGTATTATCCCCCTCTGTGTTAACAACAGGTATGAGGTATTATCCCCTCTGTGTTAACAACAGGTATGAGGTATTATCCCCCTCTGTGTTGTGTTAACAACAGGTATGAGGTATTATCCCCTCTGTGTTAACAACAGGTATGAGGTATTATCCCCCTCTGTGTTAACAACAGGTATGAGGTATTATCCCCTCTGTGTTAACAACAGGTATGAGGTATTATCCCCCTCTGTGTTAACAACAGGTATGAGGTATTATCCCCCTCTGTGTTAACAACAGGTATGAGGTATTATCCCCTCTGTGTTAACAACAGGTATGAGGTATTATCCCCCTCTGTGTTGTGTTAACAACAGGTAAGAGGTATTATACCCCTCTGTGTTAACAACAGGTATGAGGTATTATCCCCTCTGTGTTAACAACAGGTATGAGGTATTATCCCCTCTGTGTTAACAACAGGTATGAGGTATTATCCCCCTCTGTGTTGTGTTAACAACAGGTAAGAGGTATTATCCCCCTCTGTGTTAACAACAGGTATGAGGTATTATCCCCTCTGTGTTAACAACAGGTATGAGGTATTATCCCCCTCTGTGTTGTGTTAACAACAGGTATGAGGTATTATCCCCTCTGTGTTAACAACAGGTATGAGGTATTATCCCCTCTGTGTTGTGTTAACAACAGGTATGAGGTATTATCCCCCTCTGTGTTAACAGCAGGTATGAGGTATTATCCCCCTCTGTGTTGTGTTAACAACAGGTATGAGGTATTATCCCCCTCTGTGTTAACAACAGGTATGAGGTATTATCCCCCTCTGTGTTAACAACAGGTATGAGGTATTATCCCCCTCTGTGTTGTGTTAACAACAGGTATGAGGTATTATCCCCCTCTGTGTTGTGTTAACAACAGGTATGAGGTATTATCCCCCTCTGTGTTAACAACAGGTATGAGGTATTATCCCCTCTGTGTTAACAACAGGTATGAGGTATTATCCCCCTCTGTGTTGTGTTAACAACAGGTATGAGGTATTATCCCCTCTGTGTTGTGTTAACAACAGGTATGAGGTATTATCCCCTCTGTGTTAACAACAGGTATGAGGTATTATCCCCCTCTGTGTTAACAACAGGTATGAGGTATTATCCCCCTCTGTGTTAACAACAGGTATGAGGTATTATCCCCCTCTGTGTTAACAACAGGTATGAGGTATTATCCCCCTCTGTGTTAACAACAGGTATGAGGTATTATCCCCCTCTGTGTTAACAACAGGTATGAGGTATTATCCCCCTGTGTGTTGTGTTAACGACAGGTATGAGGTATTATCCCCCTCTGTGTTAACAACAGGTATGAGGTATTATCCCCCTCTGTGTTAACAACAGGTATGAGGTATTATCCCCTCTGTGTTAACAACAGGTATGAGGT
Source organism: Ammodytes marinus (assembly GCF_949987685.1). Taxonomy (NCBI): domain Eukaryota; kingdom Metazoa; phylum Chordata; class Actinopteri; order Uranoscopiformes; family Ammodytidae; genus Ammodytes; species Ammodytes marinus. Next base: position 341,919 of record NC_137218.1, read on the forward strand.
ATTATCCCCTCTGTGTTAACAACAGGTATGAGGTATTATCCCCTCTGTGTTAACAACAGGTATGAGGTATTATCCCCCTCTGTGTTGTGTTAACAACAGGTATGAGGTATTATCCCCTCTGTGTTAACAACAGGTATGAGGTATTATCCCCCTCTGTGCTGTGTTAACAACAGGTATGAGGTATTATCCCCTCTGTGTTAACAACAGGTATGAGGTATTATCCCCTCTGTGTTAACAACAGGTATGAGGTATTATCCCCCTCTGTGTTAACAACAGGTATGAGGTATTATCCCCCTCTGTGTTAACAACAGGTATGAGGTATTATCCCCTCTGTGTTAACAACAGGTATGAGGTATTATCCCCCTCTGTGTTAACAACAGGTATGAGGTATTATCCCCCTCTGTGTTGTGTTAACAACAGGTATGAGGTATTATCCCCCTCTGTGTTAACAACAGGTATGAGGTATTATCCCCCTCTGTGTTGTGTTAACAACATGTATGAGGTATTATCCCCCTCTGTGTTAACAACAGGTATGAGGTATTATCCCCTCTGTGTTGTGTTAACAACAGGTATGAGGTATTATCCCCCTCTGTGTTAACAACAGGTATGAGGTATTATCCCCTCTGTGTTAACAACAGGTATGAGGTATTATCCCCCTCTGTGTTGTGTTAACAACAGGTATGAGGTATTATCCCCTCTGTGTTGTGTTAACAACAGGTATGAGGTATTATCCCCCTCTGTGTTGTGTTAACAACAGGTATGAGGTATTATCCCCCTCTGTGTTAACAACAGGTATGAGGTATTATCCCCTCTGTGTTAACAACAGGTATGAGGTATTATCCCCTCTGCGTTAACAACAGGTATGAGGTATTATCCCCCTCTGTGTTAACAACAGGTATGAGGTATTATCCCCTCTGTGTTGTGTTAACAACAGGTATGAGGTATTATCCCCCTCTGTGTTAACAACAGGTATGAGGTATTATCCCCCTCTGTGTTAACAACAGGTATGAGGTATTATCCCCTCTGTGTTAACAACAGGTATGAGGTATTATCCCCTCTGTGTTAACAGCAGGTATGAGGTATTATCCCCCTCTGTGTTAACAGCAGGTATGAGGTATTATCCCCCTCTGTGTTGTGTTAACAACAGGTATGAGGTATTATCCCCCTCTGTGTTAACAACAGGTATGAGGTATTATCCCCTCTGTGTTAACAACAGGTATGAGGTATTATCCCCTCTGTGTTAACAACAGGTATGAGGTATTATCCCCTCTGTGTTAACAACAGGTATGAGGTATTATCCCCCTCTGTGTTAACAACAGGTATGAGGTATTATCCCCTCTGTGTTAACAACAGGTATGAGGTATTATCCCCTCTGTGTTGTGTTAACAACAGGTATGAGGTATTATCCCCTCTGTGTTAACAACAGGTATGAGGTATTATCCCCCTCTGTGTTAACAACAGGTATGAGGTATTATCCCCCTCTGTGTTAACAACAGGTATGAGGTATTATCCCCCTCTGTGTTAACAACAGGTATGAGGTATTATCCCCTCTGTGTTGTGTTAACAACAGGTATGAGGTATTATCCCCCTCTGTGTTAACAACAGGTATGAGGTATTATCCCCTCTGTGTTGTGTTAACAACAGGTATGAGGTATTATCCCCTCTGTGTTAACAACAGGTATGAGGTATTATCCCCTCTGTGTTAACAACAGGTATGAGGTATTATCCCCCTCTGCGTTAACAACAGGTATGAGGTATTATCCCCCTCTGTGTTAACAACAGGTATGAGGTATTATCCCCCTGTGTGTTGTGTTAACAACAGGTATGAGGTATTATCCCCTCTGTGTTAACAACAGGTATGAGGTATTATCCCCCTGTGTGTTGTGTTAACAACAGGTATGAGGTATTATCCCCCTCTGTGTTAACAACAGGTATGAGGTATTATCCCCCTCTGTGTTAACAACAGGTATGAGGTATTATCCCCTCTGTGTTAACAACAGGTATGAGGTATTATCCCCTCTGTGTTAACAACAGGTATGAGGTATTATCCCCTCTGTGTTAACAACAGGTATGAGGTATTATCCCCCTCTGTGTTAACAACAGGTATGAGGTATTATCCCCCTCTGTGTTAACAACAGGTATGAGGTATTATCCCCCTCTGTGTTGTGTTAACAACAGGTATGAGGTATTATCCCCCTCTGTGTTAACAACAGGTATGAGGTATTATCCCCTCTGTGTTGTGTTAACAACAGGTATGAGGTATTATCCCCCTCTGTGTTAACAACAGGTATGAGGTATTATCCCCCTCTGTGTTAACAACAGGTATGAGGTATTATCCCCTCTGTGTTAACAACAGGTATGAGGTATTATCCCCCTCTGTGTTAACAACAGGTATGAGGTATTATCCCCCTCTGTGTTAACAACAGGTATGAGGTATTATCCCCCTCTGTGTTAACAACAGGTATGAGGTATTATCCCCCTCTGTGTTAACAACAGGTATGAGGTATTATCCCCCTCTGTGTTAACAACAGGTATGAGGTATTATCCTCCTCTGTGTTGTGTTAACAACAGGTATGAGGTATTATCCCCCTCTGTGTTAACAACAGGTATGAGGTATTATCCCCCTCTGTGTTAACAACAGGTATGAGGTATTATCCCCTCTGCGTTAACAACAGGTATGAGGTATTATCCCCTCTGTGTTAACAACAGGTATGAGGTATTATCCCCTCTGTGTTAACAACAGGTATGAGGTATTATCCCCCTCTGTGTTAACAACAGGTATGAGGTATTATCCCCTCTGCGTTAACAACAGGTATGAGGTATTATCCCCCTCTGTGTTGTGTTAACAACAGGTATGAGGTATTATCCCCTCTGTGTTAACAACAGGTATGAGGTATTATCCCCTCTGTGTTAACAACAGGTATGAGGTATTATCCCCCTCTGTGTTGTGTTAACAACAGGTATGAGGTATTATCCCCCTCTGTGTTAACAACAGGTATGAGGTATTATCCCCCTCTGTGTTAACAACAGGTATGAGGTATTATCCCCCTCTGTGTTGTGTTAACAACAGGTATGAGGTATTATCCCCCTCTGTGTTAACAACAGGTATGAGGTATTATCCCCCTCTGTGTTGTGTTAACAACAGGTATGAGGTATTATCCCCCTCTGTGTTAACAACAGGTATGAGGTATTATCCCCCTCTGTGTTAACAACAGGTATGAGGTATTATCCCCTCTGTGTTAACAACAGGTATGAGGTATTATCCCCCTCTGTGTTGTGTTAACAACAGGTATGAGGTATTATCCCCTCTGTGTTAACAACAGGTATGAGGTATTATCCCCCTCTGTGTTGTGTTAACAACAGGTATGAGGTATTATCCCCTCTGTGTTGTGTTAACAACAGGTATGAGGTATTATCCCCTCTGTGTTAACAACAGGTATGAGGTATTATCCCCCTCTGTGTTAACAACAGGTATGAGGTATTATCCCCTCTGTGTTAACAACAGGTATGAGGTATTATCCCCCTCTGTGTTAACAACAGGTATGAGGTATTATCCCCCTCTGTGTTAACAACAGGTATGAGGTATTATCCCCCTCTGTGTTAACAACAGGTATGAGGTATTATCCCCCTCTGTGTTAACAACAGGTATGAGGTATTATCCCCCTGTGTGTTGTGTTAACAACAGGTATGAGGTATTATCCCCCTCTGTGTTAACAACAGGTATGAGGTATTATCCCCCTCTGTGTTAACAACAGGTATGAGGTATTATCCCCCTCTGTGTTAACAACAGGTATGAGGTATTATCCCCCTCTGTGTTAACAACAGGTATGAGGTATTATCCCCCTCTGTGTTAACAACAGGTATGAGGTATTATCCCCCTGTGTGTTGTGTTAACAACAGGTATGAGGTATTATCCCCCTCTGTGTTAACAACAGGTATGAGGTATTATCCCCCTCTGTGTTAACAACAGGTATGAGGTATTATCCCCTCTGTGTTAACAACAGGTATGAGGTATTATCCCCTCTGTGTTAACAACAGGTATGAGGTATTATCCCCTCTGTGTTAACAACAGGTATGAGGTATTATCCCCCTCTGTGTTGTGTTAACAACAGGTATGAGGTATTATCCCCTCTGTGTTGTGTTAACAACAGGTATGAGGTATTATCCCCTCTGTGTTAACAACAGGTATGAGGTATTATCCCCCTCTGTGCTGTGTTAACAACAGGTATGAGGTATTATCCCCTCTGTGTTTACAACAGGTATGAGGTATTATCCCCCTCTGTGTTGTGTTAACAACAGGTATGAGGTATTATCCCCCTCTGTGTTAACAACAGGTATGAGGTATTATCCCCCTCTGTGTTGTGTTAACAACAGGTATGAGGTATTATCCCCCTCTGTGTTAACAACAGGTATGAGGTATTATCCCCTCTGTGTTAACAACAGGTATGAGGTATTATCCCCTCTGTGTTAACAACAGGTATGAGGTATTATCCCCTCTGTGTTGTGTTAACAACAGGTATGAGGTATTATCCCCCTCTGTGTTGTGTTAACAACAGGTATGAGGTATTATCCCCCTCTGTGTTAACAACAGGTATGAGGTATTATCCCCTCTGTGTTAACAACAGGTATGAGGTATTATCCCCTCTGTGTTAACAACAGGTATGAGGTATTATCCCCCTCTGTGTTGTGTTAACAACAGGTATGAGGTATTATCCCCCTCTGTGTTAACAACAGGTATGAGGTATTATCCCCCTCTGTGTTAACAACAGGTATGAGGTATTATCCCCTCTGTGTTAACAACAGGTATGAGGTATTATCCCCTCTGTGTTAACAACAGGTATGAGGTATTATCCCCTCTGTGTTAACAACAGGTATGAGGTATTATCCCCCTCTGTGTTGTGTTAACAACAGGTATGAGGTATTATCCCCTCTGTGTTGTGTTAACAACAGGTATGAGGTATTATCCCCCTCAGTGTTAACAACAGGTATGAGGTATTATCCCCCTCTGTGTTAACAACAGGTATGAGGTATTATCCCCCTCTGTGTTGTGTTAACAACAGGTATGAGGTATTATCCCCTCTGTGTTAACAACAGGTATGAGGTATTATCCCCTCTGTGTTAACAACAGGTATGAGGTATTATCCCCCTCTGTGTTAACAACAGGTATGAGGTATTATCCCCTCTGTGTTAACAACAGGTATGAGGTATTATCCCCTCTGTGTTGTGTTAACAACAGGTATGAGGTATTATCCCCCTCTGTGTTAACAACAGGTATGAGGTATTATCCCCTCTGTGTTAACAACAGGTATGAGGTATTATCCCCCTCTGTGTTGTGTTAACAACAGGTATGAGGTATTATCCCCTCTGTGTTAACAACAGGTATGAGGTATTATCCCCCTCTGTGTTAACAACAGGTATGAGGTATTATCCCCCTCTGTGTTAACAACAGGTATGAGGTATTATCCCCTCTGTGTTAACAACAGGTATGAGGTATTATCCCCTCTGTGTTAACAACAGGTATGAGGTATTATCCCCCTCTGTGTTAACAACAGGTATGAGGTATTATCCCCTCTGTGTTAACAACAGGTATGAGGTATTATCCCCCTCTGTGTTAACAACAGGTATGAGGTATTATCCCCTCTGTGTTGTGTTAACAACAGGTATGAGGTATTATCCCCCTCTGTGTTAACAACAGGTATGAGGTATTATCCCCTCTGTGTTGTGTTAACAACAGGTATGAGGTATTATCCCCCTCTGTGTTGTGTTAACAACAGGTATGAGGTATTATCCCCCTCTGTGTTGTGTTAACAACAGGTATGAGGTATTATCCCCTCTGTGTTGTGTTAACAACAGGTATGAGGTATTATCCCCCTCTGTGTTAACAACAGGTATGAGGTATTATCCCCCTCTGTGCTGTGTTAACAACAGGTATGAGGTATTATCCCCTCTGTGTTAACAACAGGTATGAGGTATTATCCCCTCTGTGTTAACAACAGGTATGAGGTATTATCCCCCTCTGTGTTAACAACAGGTATGAGGTATTATCCCCCTCTGTGTTGTGTTAACAACAGGTATGAGGTATTATCCCCTCTGTGTTAACAACAGGTATGAGGTATTATCCCCCTGTGTGTTGTGTTAACAACAGGTATGAGGTATTATCCCCCTCTGTGTTAACAACAGGTATGAGGTATTATCCCCCTCTGTGTTAACAACAGGTATGAGGTATTATCCCCTCTGTGTTAACAACAGGTATGAGGTATTATCCCCTCTGTGTTAACAACAGGTATGAGGTATTATCCCCTCTGTGTTGTGTTAACAACAGGTATGAGGTATTATCCCCTCTGTGTTAACAACAGGTATGAGGTATTATCCCCCTCTGTGTTAACAACAGGTATGAGGTATTATCCCCCTCTGTGTTGTGTTAACAACAGGTATGAGGTATTATCCCCTCTGTGTTGTGTTAACAACAGGTATGAGGTATTATCCCCCTCTGTGTTAACAACAGGTATGAGGTATTATCCCCTCTGTGTTAACAACAGGTATGAGGTATTATCCCCCTCTGTGTTAACAACAGGTATGAGGTATTATCCCCCTCTGTGTTAACAACAGGTATGAGGTATTATCCCCCTCTGTGTTAACAACAGGTATGAGGTATTATCCCCCTCTGTGTTAACAACAGGTATGAGGTATTATCCCCCTCTGTGTTAACAACAGGTATGAGGTATTATCCCCTCTGTGTTAACAACAGGTATGAGGTATTATCCCCTCTGTGTTGTGTTAACAACAGGTATGAGGTATTATCCCCTCTGTGTTAACAACAGGTATGAGGTATTATCCCCCTCTGTGTTAACAACAGGTATGAGGTATTATCCCCTCTGCGTTAACAACAGGTATGAGGTATTATCCCCCTCTGTGTTGTGTTAACAACAGGTATGAGGTATTATCCCCTCTGTGTTAACAACAGGTATGAGGTATTATCCCCTCTGTGTTAACAACAGGTATGAGGTATTATCCCCCTCTGTGTTGTGTTAACAACAGGTATGAGGTATTATCCCCCTCTGTGTTAACAACAGGTATGAGGTATTATCCCCCTCTGTGTTAACAACAGGTATGAGGTATTATCCCCCTCTGTGTTGTGTTAACAACAGGTATGAGGTATTATCCCCCTCTGTGTTAACAACAGGTATGAGGTATTATCCCCCTCTGTGTTGTGTTAACAACAGGTATGAGGTATTATCCCCCTCTGTGTTAACAACAGGTATGAGGTATTATCCCCCTCTGTGTTAACAACATGTATGAGGTATTATCCCCTCTGTGTTGTGTTAACAACAGGTATGAGGTATTATCCCCTCTGTGTTAACAACAGGTATGAGGTATTATCCCCTCTGTGTTAACAACAGGTATGAGGTATTATCCCCCTCTGTGTTAACAACAGGTATGAGGTATTATCCCCTCTGTGTTAACAACAGGTATGAGGTATTATCCCCTCTGTGTTAACAACAGGTATGAGGTATTATCCCCTCTGTGTTAACAACAGGTACGAGGTATTATCCCCTCTGTGTTAACAACAGGTATGAGGTATTATCCCCCTCTGTGTTAACAACAGGTATGAGGTATTATCCCCTCTGTGTTGTGTTAACAACAGGTATGAGGTATTATCCCCCTCTGTGTTAACAACAGGTATGAGGTATTATCCCCCTCTGTGTTGTGTTAACAACAGGTATGAGGTATTATCCCCCTCTGTGTTAACAACAGGTATGAGGTATTATCCCCCTCTGTGTTGTGTTAACAACAGGTATGAGGTATTATCCCCCTCTGTGTTGTGTTAACAACAGGTATGAGGTATTATCCCCCTCTGTGTTAACAACAGGTATGAGGTATTATCCCCCTCTGTGTTAACAACAGGTATGAGGTATTATCCCCCTCTGTGTTAACAACAGGTATGAGGTATTATCCCCCTCTGTGTTAACAACAGGTATGAGGTATTATCCCCCTCTGTGTTAACAACAGGTATGAGGTATTATCCCCTCTGTGTTAACAACAGGTATGAGGTATTATCCCCTCTGTGTTAACAACAGGTATGAGGTATTATCCCCCTCTGTGTTAACAACAGGTATGAGGTATTATCCCCCTCTGTGTTAACAACAGGTATGAGGTATTATCCCCTCTGTGTTAACAACAGGTATGAGGTATTATCCCCTCTGTGTTAACAACAGGTATGAGGTATTATCCCCTCTGTGTTAACAACAGGTATGAGGTATTATCCCCTCTGCGTTAACAACAGGTATGAGGTATTATCCCCTCTGTGTTAACAACAGGTATGAGGTATTATCCCCTCTGTGTTAACAACAGGTATGAGGTATTATCCCCTCTGTGTTAACAACAGGTATGAGGTATTATCCCCTCTGTGTTAACAACAGGTATGAGGTATTATCCCCCTCTGTGTTAACAACAGGTATGAGGTATTATCCCCCTCTGTGTTGTGTTAACAACAGGTATGAGGTATTATCCCCCTCTGTGTTAACAACAGGTATGAGGTATTATCCCCCTCTGTGTTAACAACAGGTATGAGGTATTATCCCCTCTGTGTTAACAACAGGTATGAGGTATTATCCCCCTCTGTGTTGTGTTAACAACAGGTATGAGGTATTATCCCCCTCTGTGTTAACAACAGGTATGAGGTATTATCCCCCTCTGTGTTAACAACAGGTATGAGGTATTATCCCCCTCTGTGTTGTGTTAACAACAGGTATGAGGTATTATCCCCTCTGTGTTAACAACAGGTATGAGGTATTATCCCCTCTGTGTTGTGTTAACAACAGGTATGAGGTATTATCCCCCTCTGTGTTAACAACAGGTATGAGGTATTATCCCCCTCTGTGTTAACAACAGGTATGAGGTATTATCCCCTCTGTGTTAACAACAGGTATGAGGTATTATCCCCTCTGTGTTAACAACAGGTATGAGGTATTATCCCCCTCTGTGTTGTGTTAACAACAGGTATGAGGTATTATCCCCTCTGTGTTAACAACAGGTATGAGGTATTATCCCCCTCTGTGTTAACAACAGGTATGAGGTATTATCCCCTCTGTGTTAACAACAGGTATGAGGTATTATCCCCTCTGTGTTAACAACAGGTATGAGGTATTATCCCCCTCTGTGTTAACAACAGGTATGAGGTATTATCCCCCTCTGTGTTAACAACAGGTATGAGGTATTATCCCCTCTGTGTTAACAACAGGTATGAGGTATTATCCCCCTCTGTGTTAACAACAGGTATGAGGTATTATCCCCCTCTGTGTTAACAACAGGTATGAGGTATTATCCCCCTCTGTGTTAACAACAGGTATGAGGTATTATCCCCCTCTGTGTTAACAACAGGTATGAGGTATTATCCCCCTCTGTGTTAACAACAGGTATGAGGTATTATCCCCCTCTGTGTTAACAACAGGTATGAGGTATTATCCCCCTCTGTGTTAACAACAGGTATGAGGTATTATCCCCCTCTGTGTTGTGTTAACAACAGGTATGAGGTATTATCCCCCTCTGTGTTAACAACAGGTATGAGGTATTATCCCCCTCTGTGTTGTGTTAACAACAGGTATGAGGTATTATCCCCTCTGTGTTAACAACAGGTATGAGGTATTATCCCCCTCTGTGTTAACAACAGGTATGAGGTATTATCCCCCTCTGTGTTAACAACAGGTATGAGGTATTATCCCCCTCTGTGTTAACAACAGGTATGAGGTATTATCCCCCTCTGTGTTGTGTTAACAACAGGTATGAGGTATTATCCCCTCTGTGTTAACAACAGGTATGAGGTATTATCCCCCTCTGTGTTAACAACAGGTATGAGGTATTATCCCCCTCTGTGTTAACAACAGGTATGAGGTATTATCCCCCTCTGTGTTAACAACAGGTATGAGGTATTATCCCCCTCTGTGTTAACAACAGGTATGAGGTATTATCCCCCTCTGTGTTGTGTTAACAACAGGTATGAGGTATTATCCCCCTCTGTGTTAACAACAGGTATGAGGTATTATCCCCCTCTGTGTTGTGTTAACAACAGGTATGAGGTATTATCCCCTCTGTGTTAACAACAGGTATGAGGTATTATCCCCCTCTGTGTTAACAACAGGTATGAGGTATTATCCCCCTCTGTGTTAACAACAGGTATGAGGTATTATCCCCCTCTGTGTTAACAACAGGTATGAGGTATTATCCCCCTCTGTGTTGTGTTAACAACAGGTATGAGGTATTATCCCCTCTGTGTTAACAACATGTATGAGGTATTATCCCCCTCTGTGTTGTGTTAACAACAGGTATGAGGTATTATCCCCCTCTGTGTTAACAACAGGTATGAGGTATTATCCCCCTCTGTGTTAACAACAGGTATGAGGTATTATCCCCCTCTGTGTTGTGTTAACAACAGGTATGAGGTATTATCCCCCTCTGTGTTAACAACAGGTATGAGGTATTATCCCCCTCTGTGTTAACAACAGGTATGAGGTATTATCCCCCTCTGTGTTAACAACAGGTATGAGGTATTATCCCCTCTGCGTTAACAACAGGTATGAGGTAT
>NC_137218.1:362500-417500 GCF_949987685.1 Ammodytes marinus
CAAGAAGGTAACACACTTTATAGTGTTTAAATAAGGTGGTAACATGCTGCATAGATACAAGAAGGTAACACACTTTATAGTGTTTAAATAAGGTGGTAACATGCTGCATAGATACAAGAAGGTAACACACTTTATAGTGTTTAAATAAGGTAACATGCTGCATAGATACAAGAAGGTAACACACTTTATAGTGTTTAAATAAGGTGGTAACATGCTGCATAGATACAAGAAGGTAACACACTTTATAGTGTTTAAATAAGGTAACATGCTGCATAGATACAAGAAGGTAACACACTTTATAGTGTTTAAATAAGGTAACATGCTGCATAGATACAAGAAGGTAACACACTTTATAGTGTTTAAATAAGGTGGTAACATGCTGCATAGATACAAGAAGGTAACACACTTTATAGTGTTTAAATAAGGTAACATGCTGCATAGATACAAACAGGTAACACACTTTATAGTGTTTAAATAAGGTAACATGCTGCATAGATACAAGAAGGTAACACACTTTATAGTGTTTAAATAAGGTAACATGCTGCATAGATACAGGAAGGTAACACACTTTATAGTGTTTAAATAAGGTGGTAACATGCAGTGGCGTTTTCTCCCGGAGGCCAAGGGAAGCCAGGCTTCCCTGTTTTTTAGGCTGTAGTTGTCATCCAATAAAAACATTTATATTAACAGTTTCGGTAATCTTTGGTGCTGTGTTGCTGTCATTTCTTCCCCATTTCTCTCCTCACGTTGAGCATTTCACAATGCGCGAAACAGCGCCCCTTTACATTTAGATTCTGAAGACGCGGCGAAACACGACACTGCACACTGTATGTCTGCGAGGAAGCCAAGTAAAAAAAAAGAAAAAGAATTGACCAATCAGGTGAGGACACTGCCCTCCTGTGATTGGTCAGGAGGGTGTCAGGAGGGTGCCAAGGGAAGCCACTCGGCCTTTGGCTTCACACCAATCAAATCAAAGCATCATTATCAACGTCACTGAAATTTAACAACAATAACAATAGCGGGAGATTAGCATGTTTGCATTGTTATCATATTAGCAAGAACAGTTATGGAGGGTGGAGATTTTGAGTATTTAGTAACAAATTATTTTACCAAACTGCCAATTGAGAAGCCATTAAAAATCAAATCTGACGGCAGGCCAATGCGTGTGGAGAGAAATAAAGTTTATCGCACTTTCCGTGAGGAGAAATGTCCTCACCGAGTGGCTAGCTGGTAGCGGCAAACTTCAGCTAATGGCCTTCCTCTACAAATAGTGAGTAAAATACACACCTTCTCCCGGCGCGGGTTAACTGTTCCCTTAACTGTCTGTGTAGCTATGTGTGTTGTGTTTTGTGTTATTTTATTGCTAATTGTGCCTTGATTGCCTGGATTAAGTTGCATTGGTAGGCCTACTGTATATCCACTGAAGTTGTTCTGGGTTGTCTTAAGTAGGCTATAGTGTTGTAATGAATATTTGGCTTAAACGAAAAGGATGTCTCGAAAGTGTGTATGTTAAGCACCTACAACTGATTGTGTGAGTCGTGTCTCACGTGAACGTGAAACTTAAAATAGCCTAAAACGTCCCCTAATTATATATTGTGAATGAATTCGAATCTGCATTGGGCATTAAGCGGCTAGTTGTGCATTCCGGTCGGAGTGGGGGGGGGGTGCATTTATAATAAAATGTATAATTTAATAAGACGATAAGGAGGTGTGTGAGTGAGAGAGAGAGTGAGAGAGAGAGAGAGTGAGAGAGAGAGAGAGAGAGAGAGAGAGAGAGAGAGAGAGAGAGAGAGCGCGAACGAGCGGTGTCGGACAGATTACAGGCGTGTAAATCCTGGTAAAGTGACCAGGCGCTATAATAGCTCTTGTAGTTACATTAAATACAAGCTGCGACGTAGCCTACTCTTTTCTGTCCCCCACCTTCCAATAAACATGTAGATTAAAGGTGTTGTCTCACTTGGCTTCCTCAAAAAAAATCCCCACGCCACGCCACTGGTAACATGCTGCATAGATACAAGAAGGTAACACACTTTATAGTGTTTAAATAAGGTGGTAACATGCTGCATAGATACAAGAAGGTAACACACTTTATAGTGTTTAAATAAGGTGGTAACATGCTGCATAGATACAAGAAGGTAACACACTTTATAGTGTTTAAATAAGGTAACATGCTGCATAGATACAAGAAGGTAACACACTTTATAGTGTTTAAATAAGGTGGTAACATGCTGCATAGATACAAGAAGGTAACACACTTTATAGTGTTTAAATAAGGTAACATGCTGCATAGATACAAGAAGGTAACACACTTTATAGTGTTTAAATAAGGTAACATGCTGCATAGATACAAGAAGGTAACACACTTTATAGTGTTTAAATAAGGTGGTAACATGCTGCATAGATACAAGAAGGTAACACACTTTATAGTGTTTAAATAAGGTAACATGCTGCATAGATACAAACAGGTAACACACTTTATAGTGTTTAAATAAGGTAACATGCTGCATAGATACAAGAAGGTAAAACACGTCACAGTATTTAATTCATATTTTTGGGGCTAAAATGATTTATTTCTTAACTTTTTTTTTTGTCACATTTTTTTTATGTCCATCTTATTATTTTCCGTATATTTTTCCATAGATGTGGACAGGCTGGGTAATGACCCATAGATGTGGACAGGCTGGGTAATGACCCATAGACGTGGACAGGCTGGGTAATGACCCATAGATGTGGACAGGCTGGGTAATGACCCATAGATGTGGACAGGCTGGGTAATGACCCATAGATGTGGACAGGCTGGGTAATGACCCATAGATAGAATATCAAATGGATGCAGCATCCGGGCTGACCTCAGTTATTCCAACTGCATCCAATCGTCCTGGCCTATGCGCGTCGCCATCTTGTCAGAGTTAGACTCCGCCTCATTTCCTCTTACCGACAAAGGGCTTTGATGTGACGTCGGGGGGAGAGAGATACGCCCATCTAGCTGACGTATACCTCCGAGGCGAAGTGAGGGCCAGCGTCTAACTGTCACTTTTAATAATGCTGTGAAAATGGCCTATTTAACATGGAGGTTAATGAGAAATTGCTCTATTATGAATCATGCCCCTGGTGGTCACTCGGTAAACTGCATTTTTGGTCATTTCCGCATTGGATGCTTGTAGAACTCGCTGTGGTTGGGGCTTGGTTTTTTATGATTTTTTTTCTTTCTTTTGGGACGTTATTTAGAAATGTTTATTTGGGCGTAAATAAAGGAACACACACTTCACCATCACACCGTCACATGTTCCTGTTTCACAACCTGCTAAGTTCAGTGCAGTCTCTTCCTGGTTTTAAATATATTTTTTATTTATTTATTTATTTATTTTTTTTGCATTTTTATGCTTTATTGATAGTGTAGAGACAGAGTTGAAATGGGGCAGAGAGGGGAGTGACATGCAGAGAACGACCGCGGGCTGGAATCGAACCCGGGTCTGCTGCTGGCCGAGGCCCATGGGGGGGGACGCCCTACCAACTGAGCTAAGGGCGCCCCCTCTTCCTCCTGTTTTTAATGAAATTTGTCACAATGATACAGTGTGCTTTGGGTTTGGATGGGTGGGAGGGAGTGGGGGAGGGGGGTTTGCGTGTATGAATATATCAGGGGGTGTCGTGGGAGGGGGGGATTGTTTTAAGCACTTTGTGTAACATTTACTTGTATGAAAAGTGCTTTATAAATAAAGTTTGATTGATTGAGTCAGGAGTTGATATTGATGATGTCATTGTTTTGGTTGTGTCAGCGTTACCAGCAGCTGACTGAACACTTCCTGAAAGGAGAAAACCCTGCTGTGGTCCGGTCCAGAGCAGCTGGACAGGGTGAGACACACACACACACACACACACACACACACACACACACTCACTCACTCACTCACTCACTCACTCACTCACTCACTCACTCACTCACTCACTCACTCACTCACTCACTCACTCAAACTTAAATAACTATTTTATGGTTTGAATTAAAGCAGTTTGAACAAAGTCACATGACCTGTTGACAGGAAGTCCGGCCCCTCAGCTGTTGGAGGCGGAGCCAGTGGAGGCAGGCCCCTCCCACGGACATTACATCATCCCCGTCACCGACATCACCATAGAAACCAGCAGTGAGGCTGCGCTGGACGCAGACAGGTACAAACATCCAGGTCTTTAAAGGTGTACCGATGTTGCCACTCGAACAGACCGCGTCACTTGTCTGAGTATACATGGCCTTTCAGAGAGGTTAAATGTCCGATGCATGGCTGTCTCCGCTACGCTAGGTGGCGCTGTAGACCTTTCAACAAGTGGTAGGTCTTTGACGGTGCAGTCAGTGATTCTGGAGAACGCTTGCTGTCCAAATCAGTGAATATCTCCTCATGATCTGCTACCTGTCTGAAAAATGTGTGTCCTCGGAAAAACAAAATACAGTGTTAATACACAGCCTAGGCTCTGTAAACTGGCATGTAGCTAGCTGTGGTGGGGTGGCCTCTCTCTCTCTCTCTCTCTCTCTGTCTCTCTCCCTCCCTCCCTCTCTCTCTCTCTCTGTCTCTCTCTCTCTCTCTCTCTCTCTCTCTCCCTCTCTCTCTCTCTCTGTCTCTCTGTCTCTCTCTCTGTCTCTCTCTCTCTCTCTCAAATTCAAAAAGCTTTATTAGCATGACTATTGTTGTAAACAAACAGTGTTACCAAAGTGTTACAGAATTACAACAAGATGGAAAGTCAGAACAATATGTAAATAAAACCAAACTAAACTCTCCAGCCCGCAGGTGTCTGACTCACCTGCAGAACAGGACATGACATCAGAGGACAGACAGGAAGGGGAGGAGCCTCTGGTTTGCCTGGGCGACGACAAAGAAAAAGTAGTAGAAGAAGAGAGCTGCCTGTGAACACCGTTACTGTGGTTCTGTGTTTGGGTCCTCTACTGTTTTCATTTGATGGTACAGTTTAGTCTTCTCTTCTGAATGAAAGGTACGGGGCTGTAGAACAATGTTGGTTTGACTCTCAAGAAACCAGACCAGATTAATATTTTTACCTGAATTAAGGGTGCATTATTTCGATTCAAATCACAAAAAGACATTTGCCTCAGTGGGCTTTACATTCCGTACAGTATGACACCCTGCCCTTACACCCTTAGCTCGGCTGAGAAAAAACTCCCAGTAAAAAAACCCTTTATCGGGATTAAAACAATGAGACACCTCAGGGAGAGTTGAAGGAGTGAGGGATCCCTCTCCCAGGACGGACAGTGGAAGATTGTTGCCATTTTGGATGATGGTCAAAATGATGTGGTCTGGTTTCTTATAGTTCTATAAACCCTTACCTTCAATGAAGAAGAGAAAACAACACTTTACCATTAAGTTAAATGAGAGAGTCCAGGGTTAGGGGTTAGGGGTTAGGGGTTAGAGAGTCCAGGGTTAGGGGTTAGGGGTTAGAGAGTCCAGGGTTAGGGGTTTGGGTTAGAGAGTCCAGGGTTAGGGGTTAGGGTTAGGGTTAGAGAGTCCAGGGTTAGGGGTTAGGGTTTAGGGTTAGGGGTTAGGGGTTAGGGTTAGAGAGTCAAGGGTTACGGGTTAGGGTTTAGGGTTAGGGGTTAGGGGTTAGGGGTTAGGGTTAGATAGTCCAGGGTTAGGGGTTAGGGTTAGGGGTTAGGGTTAGATAGTCCAGGGTTAGGGGTTAGGGTTAGGGTTAGAGAGTCCAGGGTTAGGGGTTAGGGTTAGAGAGTCCAGGGTTAGGGGTTAGGGTTAGATAGTCCAGGGTTAGGGGTTAGGGTTAGAGAGGCCAGGGTTAGGGGTTAGGGTTAGGGTTAGGGTTAGGGGTTAGGGGTTAGGGGTTAGGGTTAGAGAGTCCAGGGTTAGGGGTTAGAGAGTCAAGGGTTAGGGGTTAGGGGTTAAGGGTTAGGGGTTAGGGGTTAGGGTTAGAGAGTCAAGGGTTAGGGGTTAGGGGTTAGGGGTTAGGGGTCAGGGGTTAGAAAGTCCAGGGTTAGGGGTTAGGGTTAGAGAGTCCAGGGTTAGGGGTTAGAGTTAGAGAGTCCAGGGTTAGGGGTTAGGGTTAGAGAGTCCAGGGTTAGGGGTTAGGGGTTAGGGTTAGAGAGTCCAGGCCCCAAACTAAAGCAGAGCACACAGAGCTTTGACCTGACAGCTGGAAACATGTTTTATAAGATATTTTATAATATTTAGCGTCATATTCTCCATGTAGTGGTTTCATCTGAAATGTTTTGTATATCTGAGTTATTATTATATCTCTTTATTGTAATAAAATACAGCAGCTCATCAGTGTTGTGTCATGTACTATGTAGAAACTTTAACTGAGTATCAAAGGTGGTTGGACAAATAGATTAATGCAGTAATGCAGACTGTGTGTGTGTGTGTGTGTGTGTGTGTGTGTGTGTGTGTGTGTGTGTGTGTGTGTGTGTGTGTGTGTGTGTGTCAGATTTGAAACTCTGCAAATGTGCTGGTGAATATTATGAAGGATAAATAGAACACAGTCATGTTTACAGATGTTTAACTTCTTTCATGATATAATCTTTTCAGTTTATCAAAACCTTTTATAAAATATGTCAGATTCTCAAACACAGACTCACAGGCCTTTGAAACTTTTTTTTTTCAAGTTTGAATTCTGAGCCCATATACCCAGAGCTGCTAGACAGATTACAAACAGGTGTGGTTCCCCCAGGTGTGTGTGTGTGTCTGTCTGTCTGTCTGTGTGTGTGTGGTTTATCACTGGCTTCACCACACCGATGTGAAGAAAAGAGAAGTGAGCTGAAAGGCCAATCAAAGCTCCCCTATACATCTATCTTCCCTGAGCGGTCCTCTCCAGACAGTCAGACACTATAACAAACCCCTGTGCTGTGGCTCCTTGTAGCTCTGCACTGACTAAGATATGTGTCACATAAACGTCTGGCCCCGTGCTTTAACCTGTAGGGATCAGATAGAATATAGAACAGTGTTGTTGCTTCTGCAAAGAATCTCCCCTTCAGTCTCCCTTCACATCGAGTCAATCAGCCTGTCTCCCTGCACACGCACACAGACAGGCTACATGCACACAGACAGGCTACACACACACACACATTCACAGACAGACAGGCTACACACACACACAGAGACACAGACAGACAGGCTGCACACGCACACAGACAGGCTACACACACACACACACACACACAGGCTACACACACAAACACACGCACAGATAGACAGACAGGCTGCACACACATACGCACAGACGGCTGCACACACACACACACACACACACACACAGACAGGCTGCAGGCATGTTGCATGTGGACCTGCAGCAGTGTCCTCATGTTACCTGACAGAGACAAGATCCAACTAGTTTATATTAACAATGATTCCTCATCACAAGGTTCCCACGAGTGTGTGTGTGTGTGTGTGTGTGTGTGTGTGTGTGTGTGTGTGTGTGTGTGTGTGCGCGCACGCGTGTGCGTGCGGGTGTGTGTCGCAACATTATTTCAATAGTAAACTGAACTTTTCTCACAGCTCAGTTCCAACGTACATGAAGTACTTTGTCAAATTGAATTCTGTGGTATTCATTAGAATCATACATTATATACTGTAGACATAATACAATTCATCCGTACATACTCTATCCATCTACTGTATTCAGTGTTTCTCCTATCCCTGTCTCGGGGATTCGGCCCAAAGACAATGATAGGAATATGATTTATGTTGTTGTGCTGAATAACAACCTTAGTCATCTATCTACGGTCTCTCTACACATAGAACAGGTTTTATTTGATTAAACATTTATCTAATCTATGTGAAGTAGTGTCTGCTGCTGTGTTGCTTTGCTCTCTCCTCTTCTCTGGTGAAGGGCGGGGCTACACCGCCCACACACACACACACACACACACCAATGCACACAGACACACACACACACACACACACACACACACACACACACCAATGCACACAGACACACACACACACACACACACACACACACACACACACTCTCTAATTCATAGAGACACAGAAGAGAACTACACGCGTTACGTTAAAGTGCAAGAAAGTCAGTGTCAAACACACCTGTTGCCAATTCTCACAAACGATCACAACATTAATTCAATAGTCGCACGCTCAACCTCTAGTCAGTGGAAAGTTAATAGTAGTACATACAGGAGGAGTGAATTATGATGTTATTAGCCATGTAATGTTAGTGTGTGTCTTCATGACTTGTGGTGTGCACTTCATGTGGCAGAGGTCAGGTTTGGTGGATTGGTCAATGAGGTAAAGGATCTCCAGAGCTGCACACTTAACCCCAAACTGCTCCAGGGGCGCTGTACTATGGCTGACCCTGTGTGAGGACCCCCTCTGGAGTGTGTATGTCTGTCTGTCTGTCTGTCTGTCTGTCTGTCTGTCTGTCTGTCTGTCTGTCTGTCTGTCTGTACTATGGCTGACCCTGTGTGAGGACCCCGTCTGTAGTGTGGGAACTTGAGAGGGGAGATGAGGAAAGATGAATTTCATGGACCCTGGTGTAAATTGCCTAATAAAGAAATGTAACTTAATGGACGTGTTGACATCATACTAACAGGCCGTGGAAAAGAGCAGAGACAGTTTAGTGTCAGTGCTTTCTGCCAGAAGCCAAACCCTCTCCATGGAGTCAAGAGAGGACAACAACATGGCTGACAATTAATTACATGTCTGTCAAAGCTTTGAGAGAATGATTGAATACTTTATAAAAAGTGCCCAACCCAAGTTGAAGTGTTTTCATCCAGAATGCCTTTACATAACACTGTAATAGAGTTCCCTGGGAGATGAGGAGTGGTTGGAATTCTGACAGAAAACCCTGAAGGCAGAACTCTACCGTGTGACAGTAAACGAGGGTTGCACAATGTCTGGTTCTCCCTTCTATATAAGAGTCACTCAGGTGAACACTGACACAGTTCATCTGACAGAACAGAGAAGCAACATGGCCGCCATACAGAAGCTTCTGAAGGACGTGGTGGAGGGAGATTGTCAGGGGCCCCTCCATGCTCTGCTGAACGAGATCGTGAAACAGAATCAAGGTAATGTGATATGTATTTATCAGAGATGTGATTACATTAGAACAGGGGTTCTCAAACTTTCGATAGCTGAGGGCCAATTTAGGAACCCAACATTGGACCGAGGGCCGCCGAAGGAAAAAAAATTAAAAAACTGAAATCATTTCAATGGCCAGGTTGCGTCTTTACAGTTTAAATGTATTGGTCTGCATCCAGTAATGTGTAATTAACACATTTTAATTAATTAATTAAGGGCTAGGTTTAATTTCAACATTGGAGGGGACACATTAAAAGTGGGGGTCTGGGGTTAGTCCCCCAGAAAAATTTGAGGTTCAAACACTTAATTTGGTGCATTCTGGTTAATTCTTAATGCAGTAATTTGTGTCTTGTGTATTTATTTATGGTGGACATGTTAAGGAGAAGACAACTCGCTCCCATTGACACACATCTAATGGAATATAAATCAAGGCACTGAGGCATTCTGTATTGCATTCAAATATTTATTCTACTTTATTGTTCAAAACTTTCTACACATTGAAAACGTATCACCTTTTGGAGTGTTTTTTTTGTAGGACTCACTACTCATGATGCAGCAGCAGTGTTAACTATTATGACACTATACATTGGAAATAAACAGGGTGGGCTATCAGCAGTCAACTAGGCAGATAGTTCTATGGCTATCAGCAGCTAGCTAACGTTAGCTTGTTAGTGTAGTGTAAACAAGGAGGTGTCACCGTGGCCGAGTGGGCCAATTGTTCCACTACATTTGATATTACTTGAGAGAGAAGGAGACATCTCACAGGCTTCAGATAGACACGGAGGAGAAGGAGATCGGTCTAACAGGACTCTTTATTCAAAGGTTGACATAACAGGATATCAGCTTAGTAGACAACTTCTACTATAAACACAAAGGTACTTATTCATTACAATAGTTCAGATCTTTATCCTACCCTGCCCTACTCTTGACAATTGGGGGTACCGAGTTCCCATAAGCAGCTTTCTTTCCCCGGGCGTAAAGCCGCCCCCCGCGGCGCAAAGGCAAAGGCCAAGGCCCCGATCCTAGTGAAGGCCTCGGCTTAAATACACTATCTGTCTGTGTGTGTGTGTGTGTCTGTGTACGTGTGCATGTGTGTGTGTGTCTGTGTGAATGTGTGTGTGTGTGCAAGTGTGTGTGTGTGTGTCTGTGTGTGCATGTGTGTGAGTGAGTGAGTGTCTGTGTGAGTGTGTGTGTGTGTGTGTGCGTGTGTGTGTGTGTGTGTATGTGAGTGTGTGTGTGTGGGGGTGTGTGGGTGTTTGTGTGTGTGTATGTGACAGATCTTATATCAAGCCTTATTAGCAATAGTGTGCTTTTAATAGAAGCCAGGTCTTGCAATCGTGTTCCTATATTCTGCTGTGTCTGCAACAGTTGTTGTTGCAGTCTGTAAGGTCACTGTATGACCTGTGACTTTCTTGCCCTAAACCCTGATCAACTCAAGGTTCTGTGTTGACTTCTTTTAATATAAGATAACATAAATATGTTGGAATCCCACATTAGCTAAACTTTAGGCAAAATAATTAGAAACCAGATAATGTTAGCATCCATCCTTAGACACTTGACCTAATCTAATTCACCTTGAAGGTGAGAAAGTGCATCGTATTGGGCTTAACAAGCTCACTATCTAACAACTTACATTGGGACCGCTACACTGCCTGCTGCACTGCGGGAGGCTGACCAGCCGTCTGCAACGAGAGGCAGATGGTACGGTCCACTGTAGGGGTGTTATTATTAATAATTGGGGAATGAATATAAACAATTAGGAGGGATATTTAAGTGTTTCGACCCTTGTACTGTTTTTACTGTTACGGGGGACGCATCCCCTCCGTGCGTTTCAATTAAAAAAATAAATAAAAAATATTTTTATTTTTTATTTTTTTATAATTCATAATTCAATGCGGGCCGCCAGATATGTTTCTGCGGGCCGCCATTGGCCCGCGGGCCGCACTTGAGAACCACTGCATTAGAAACTCAAAGAAACACTGTGATAACACATCTCTCTCTGTCTCTCTCTCTCTCTCTCTCTCTCTCTCTCTCTCTCTCTCTCTGTCTCTCTCACTGGCTCTCTTACTCTCTTACTCTCTCACTCTCTCTCTCTCTCTCTCTCTCTCTCTCCCTCTCTCCCTCTCGCTCTCTCTCTCTTTCTATAATTATCAGGGTCAGATTTATTTCCATTTAAAAAAAATTGTGTTGTGAGACCACAATTCCAGATGTCTGGGATGTCTTTCTCCCTCTCTCTCTGTCACTCCCTCTCTCTTTCACTCTCTCTCTGTCACTACCTCTCCCTCTCTCTCTGTCTGACCGTGGAGGATGACTGAGCTCTGCTCTCTTGATTGGCTTTCCTCGTGACAAAGAAAATATAAAACGTTCATAACTGTCACGGGCGCTGTAAACAGGCGACTCAGTAGACGTCATCCCTCCTCTGTAATAAACATGTGTTTTTTAAATGAGAGAACAACAAATTAAGCATTTACAGCAAATAAATAATAATAATTCAAACGCTTCCTGTTTCCGGTTCAAGGCAGCGCCAGGAGCGTCATAGCAACAGCATAGCAACCAGTATATCGACCTGAAAGAAATGTTGTATTTCTAAATTGGCGATGTCCAGAATAATATTCGTGATAACCATCAAACTACATCGTTAACATTCACTGAGTGAAGATTGTGAGAGTAAGACACACATTTCTCACTAACAATGTTATCAAAAACCCATTTAATAGCTTATACATCTTAGAAATATGCAGAATAAAAGCTGGGGCAATGGCGGTCACAGCTTGGGTTTCGTTTCGGCCGGGAGGACTTGAAAGTCACGTGACATGTACGCTGTCCATTAGAAATGAATAATGGGAACAAATGTAGGTAATTCACAATTTCAAGGCCTTTATTGTGAAACCTCTACATTTTGCGCTGTGGACCAATGTAGCTATTTTACATTTCACTGTGAGACTGGGTTGGACAGTCCCCAGAGTAAGGACTAGACAGGGAGAGTCAGCCTTCAGTTTTAATGCACCCAAGCTCTGGAATAAACTTCCAGGGGACTTGAGGTCCGCTTCAACACTCGGCTCTTTTAAATCAGGTCTGAGGACTTTACTGTTTCCCTTTTAACCTGTCATTTTAAATCTTTATTTATTTTTATTCTTTTTAAATGTTTTAATTATTTTATGTTTTTATTTATATTCATGTTTCTCATTCGCTTTGTTTTTAATGTGTGTTCTATTCTTGATGTATTTTGTTTTTGCATCTGTAAAGCACTTTGAATGGCCTTGTGTCCGAAATGTGCTTTAGAAATAAACTTGCCTTGCCTTGCCTTGCCTATCTATCTATCTATCTATCTATCTATCTATCTATCTATCTATCTATCTATCTATCTATCTATCTATCTATCTATCTATCTATCTATCTATCTATCTATCTATCTATCTATCTATCTATCTATCTATCTATCTATCTATCTATCTATCTATCTATCTATCTATCTATCTATCTATCTATCTATCTATCTATCTATCTATCTATCTCTCTCTCTCTCTCTCTCTCTCTCTCTCTCTCTCTCTCTCTCTCTCTATTTTCAATTTAAATTGATTTGTATTCCTGTTTTCAGAACAAGAAGCCAAACTGGGGGGACAAGCAGCCAAACTGGAGGGACAGCAGACTGAGATTGAGAAGCTGAAGGAACAGCTTCAAGGTGTGTGTGTGTAAATATTCTCTCCGCCTCTAGAGGGCGTATGGTTCTAATGAATGCAGGTTGTTAGGTAAGGGTTAATGCCCGACGAGGTGTCCATGTATCATGGATTAATGGCCACCGTGGAGGCGAGAACTGTCCGACGCACAGTTGCCTTCACGAAGTAATATATAATATAAATAATATATAAATTATATTTTGCTAATTAAAAAATCTTCTTAAAGTGATTGATATACGATAAACTACATACACTGCCCGGCCCGAAACACTTCTCTCTCTTAAGTTGTCCGTCGATTTCGACGATGACGTCACATTTATGCCCTTGAGGATGAAGAATTAAAAGAATCAAAAAGTCCATGGCTCTTGGCTACTTCTGATGGGTTCGTCTGTGGCTGTGCAGTCCTATTCTCCTATTCGTGATCCGCACATTCTGTTACATACATCACAGCAGAATTCCCCTTGCATAGCGGGTGGTTGATGACGTAGTACCCGCTTTGCAGCTGCTTTGTTTTTTAATTGAGTTGTGTAGGTTACAGAGTGTGACAGGATACACTCCATTGATGTCGGTCAGAGGCCAATGTCTCCAGCACTAGCGGTTGGATGCCACACAACTTAAGAGAAGTTTTCAAGTGATCTTTGTATCTCTTGCGCTGACCTCCTGCTGACCTCCTGCTGTCTGGGATCTCTCCGTATAGGACCTTTCGGGGTAGCCTATCCTGAGGCATGCGGATTACATGTCCTGCCCACCGCAGCTGTTTTTGGAAAAGCAAGACTTCCAGGGGCTCGATGTTAGCGCGTTCATAAAGTTCAGTTTTTGGGATACTGTGCCACCACTTCAGTCCCAGTATTCGCTGAAGGCAGCCTGTATGGAATGATTCCAGTTTACTGAGATGTTTCCTATATGGAACCCACGCCTCACATCCATACATAAGTATAGATAAGCATATTGCTTTGTAAACAGTCATTTTGGTATTTATTGTTAGGTCCCTGTTATGAAAGACTCTGCTGTTCAGTCTTCCAAAGGAGGCAGATGCTAGGCTGATTCTTCTGTGGACTTCGTTGGTAATGTCACCAGTGTCTGTGATTATGGAGCCTAGATATGGAAAGTGTGGGACGGTCTTGAGTTGTTGGTTGTTTATATGGAATGTGACGGGGTCTTGAGGAGGATCCCGCATTATTAAAACCTCAGTTTTGGATGTATTGATAGTAAGACCGGCACGGTTACATGTGTCGGCTAGGGTGTTTAGCGTGTGCTGCAGGTGTTCAGATGAACAGCATCATCTGCATACTGCAGATCACGGATGATTACTTTTGTCACTTTGGTTTTTGCTTGGAGGCGTCTGAGGTTGAATAAATTACCATCGAGGCGATATTTAATGGGGATCCCGGCATCCGGCAAGAGCAAATGGGCGGAAGTCTTCATAACACCGGCTAGGAAGAGGTTAAAGAGAATGGGGGCAATAACACAGCCCTGCCTGACACCCGAACCTACTGTGAAGGGGTCAGATTTCCCACCTCCACTGATGACGCGTGCCATAGCCCCATCATGGAGGGCTGTTAAAACCGCAAGGAAGGTCGGAGGGCAGCCAAATTTCTCCAGGATGCTCCAGAGAAGTGGCCTGTTGACTGTATCAAAGGCCTTTGTCAAGTCGACAAAGACCATATAAAGTGGTTTGTGGTGTTCTCGACACTTTTCTTGCAGCTGCCTTGCTACAAAGAGCATGTCAATGGTACTTCTCTGCTTTCTAAAACCACATTGTGTTTCAGGTAAAACATCCTCGGCAATGTGTACAAGGAGCCGAAACAGCATGAGCCTTGTAAGGACTTTGCCCGCTGCAGAGAGCAGTGAAATTCCGCGGCTGTTTCCACACACAGCCGCGTCACCCTTCTTTTTGTAGATGTTTGTGATGTTAGCGTCTTTCCACTGTTGTGGAACGCATTTACTAACCCAGATGGTTGTGATGATGGCGTGGATGTTATTTATGATGGCATCGCCGCCATACTTAAGTATTTCTGCGGGTAAGCCATCAGGTCCAGTTGCCTTGTTGTTTTTAAGGCTATCAGTGGATTTCTTGACTTCAGCATGGGAAGGGGGAGCGTCCAGCTCCTGAATGAATGGTAGAGCAGGGAGTTCATTGAGCAGGTTAGGGTCAGTTTGCGTGTTTTTGTTCAGAAGATCTTGGTAGTATTCTGCCCAGCGTGTGAGGATCTCTGTTTTCTCTGTGTGCAGTGTGTTCCCATCTGCACTTCTGACTGGGTGGGAAGCATTTTTGTAAGGCCCGTAAGCGGTTTTAAGGGCATTATAAAATTCCTTTTGGTTTCCGGAGTCTGCATAGCCTTGAACTTCTTGAGACAGTTTTGTCCACCATTGGTTCTTCATGTCTCTAATCATATTCTGTGTCTTTGAGCGTATTGCAGCGAGCTTCTTACGCCTGGCGTGAGATGGTTTGTCCAATGCAGCTGCGAAGGCTTTATTTCTTTCAGCAATGAGCTTGTGGATGTCTGTTGCCTGGTCGTCAAACCAGTCCCTGTTCTTCTTTTTATTGACGCCTAGTACACGTCGAGATATAGTTAGGATGTTGCTGCATGCATTGTCCCAGGTTCTAGTGAGGTCTGCAGTAGTGTGGAGGTTGTTTGTGTCTATGGTGAGTTCGTTTTCCAGTGCTGCTTGGAATGTAGAGAGGATTTTCTCATCTTGGAGAGCGCGTATGTTCAGACGAGCAGGTGGTGCACATCGTCGTATAGGCGGCCTTATCTTGAGGTTCAGCTTTGTTCGTACAAGACGGTGATCTGTCCCTCCATCTGCACCTCGCATTGAGCGAGTGATCGTGACGTCTTTGAGATCACTTTGTCGTGTGATTACAAAGTCTATGAGGTGCCATTGTTTAGAACGTGGATGCATCCAGGTGGTTTTATGCATGTCATGAAGTTGGAATATAGTGTTGGTGATGGTGAGCGCATGTGTAGAGCAGAGGCTGAGGAGCCTAAGACCATTAGCATTACATTTGCCAGTTCCATGGCGGCCCAGCACCTTTTCCCATATGTGGTGATCTGTTCCAACCCTGGCATTAAAGTCGCCAAGGAGGATCAGCTTGTCCTCCCGAGGGATGGCTTGCAGGGTGGTGTGGAGTAATGCATAAAACTGATCTTTGGAGGCCTCGTTGGTAGGTAAGGTCGGAGCATATGCGTTAATAATTGATAAGTAACGGTTTTTTGACAAAGGGATACGCCACTGGATGAGTCTCTCAGATTTTCCAATGGGGGTGGTTGGTATGTGCTGGATGAGGGCTGTTCGTATGGCGAAAGCAACACCATGTATGCGTGGTTGGTCTTCAGGCACTCCCTTCCAAAAGAAGGTGTAGCCTTCTCCACTCTCTGTGAGGGACCCTTCACCAGAGAATCGAGACTCTGTGATGGCTGCTATATCAATTTTATATTTATTCAGTTCATGGGCAATCAGTGCCGTGCGTCTCTCCGGTTGGTTGGCGGTATCAAGTAGTGTCCTTACGTTCCATGTAGCCAGGGTTAGGGTAGAAGATTTAGTTTTAATTTTAATATTTCGACCGATAAAAAGGGAGACACGGTGAGCTCGGCTACCCACCCGTGTGCAATGAAGACAGACAATGTTTAGGTCACCTTTTCTAGACCTTTCCCCATGTGGGGTGGGCGGTGCGGATCCTAAATAGGGCCGCCCAGTCACCCTGGAAGCTGCCTCTGGAAGCTGCTGTCTTCGAGCCCCAGCCATGCCAGCGACCATCTATCCAAGGCCGCCTCACGTGTAGCGCAGGGCTAAGAGCTTCCGGTCTCTCCAGACCTGCTCCTACTGCTCTGCTTCCATCGCCGCAGGACTTTTGAAGAAAGAAGGAAATAGGGGATGAGGGAAAGAAGTAGTGGGGGGGGGGCATAAAGTGAGACTTGTGCAATAGATGCTTAAGGTGGGGAAAGGGTGCACCATCCTCAACCCACCATCTTGGCAAGCCACAGTTAGGCTGGAGGCAAGGTGAGATCCAAGACGGCCAGTCACTGTGGAGTGTTGCAGGAGACTGCCAAGTCGTCGGTATAGTGGCGCTCGCCTGGTGCGGGTCTCCACCGCAGATTTTTCATTTTGGGTTTTCTCCCATAGTCTTTTCCCAGCCATGGGGCAGGAGATGGTGTGGTTCCAGGGGTGTCCACCTCTGGTTCCACACCTCTGGGGCCTCCTGCTGCTCCGAGATCCTCTGCTGGTTTCGCCTGGAGCCGCAAGGCACCCAGTTACCGTGTGTGGCCACGAGGAGGCACAGCAGAGGTCTTGGCGATGGAGAGGCTATGTACTGGCAAGGGGAGGCTTACGCACTCGGCTCCCCCGTTCGCACAGGGCTAGCCAGCAGTGACATCTGAAAGCGAGAGCATGCAAAGCAGCAGGCCACACTTAAAGCCACACTAGACGCATCACATCGCCCTGTGTGCGAACACACACACACACCGAAACACACACTCTCACTCACTCTCTCCCTCTCTCTCTCTGTCGCTCTCTCTCTCTCTCTCTGTTTTTCTCTCTCTCTCCCTCCCTCTCTGTCTCTCGCTCTCTCTCTCCCTGTCTCTCTCCCTCTCTCTCTGTCTCTCTCTCTCTCCCTCCCTCTCTGTCTCTCACTCTCTCTGTCTCTCTGTCTCTCTCCCTCTCTCTCTGTCTCTCTCTCTGTCTCTCCCTCCCTCCCTCCCTGTCTCTCTTCTCTCCCTGTCTCTCTCTCTCTCTCCCTCCATCTCTGTATCTCTCTCTCCCTGTCTCTCTCTCCCTCCCTCCCTCCCTGTCTCTCTCTCTCTCCACAGTGTACTGTCTGTTTAGGGCCAGATAACACTGCATTTTGCTCTGTGTTTGTGTTTTAGTGTTCCAATGGGTGAGGTAGGTTTGTTTCTGATGTGTTATAATTTGGTTGAGTCTAATTGATTCTCTCTCTCTCTCTCTCTCTCTCTCTCTCAGGTAAACAGGTGGCTTTCTCTGCCTCTCTGGTTACTGGCGATGGACCCTTTGACAGAAACACTCCTCTGGTCTACAAACACGTTGTCACCAACATTGGAAACGCCTACAGCCCAGTCACAGGTACCTGAACTAAACATTTCAGTTTTGGCCGATGGCGAAAACAGTTGAATTTTCATTTAAGGAGATATACTGCAGGCAAATCCATAATTCAATTTCAAGCGATGGTTAACTTTGAGATGTGTGTCTATTTAGCCTCCATTACATTATTTCTCCTATACAACCATATTATTAACAGCCATCATTTCAACATAAGTTTTTTCAATACTCTGAAACAAAAATCTCAACTTCTAAAGCACTTACATGAACCAAGCTTTCCATAATCATTCCTAGCACTATTCTGAAGGTTATTACAGAAGGATTAGTTCATATCTGGTTCATTGTAAAAACTTTGGAAACTAATCTGTTGAAAGAATGAAATAAAGATTTAACTCTGGGATTTAAAATGCTAATTTACAAATAATTTATTTGATTTAAACAAATATAATTAATAAAATTATTTCAGACATTTCTCAGAAAAATGTAACATATTATTTTCACGTCAGTAACCAACTGGCAAGGTTTCATGGTATTATCTATACGTTTAATTATTTACCATATTCACCTGCAGTGTCTCGCTTTAAAATGAAACAAACGTTCCACAGGAAACTTCACTGTACCGCTGAAAGGAGCCTATCACTTTGAGTGGCACCTCTTTGGAAAAGGAGGTCGTACCGCCGCCTACTTGGTGAAGAACTCAGAGAACATCTTCATCGCATCTGAGACCAAGGCGTCCGCTGGAGTGTCTGCTTCTAACGGCGCCTCACTGCTTCTGGAGGCTGGAGATGTTGTGTCTGTGCATCTGCTGGGTGGCACAACAGTGATTGACGACATCCACCACTACAACACCTTCAGTGGCCATCTGCTTTTCACCATGTAACACACAAACACCTTCACCTACATGATGTTGAAGCAGGTTTTGCTTTTCTTAAATAATTCTTGCATTTAAAGCGGCTACGAGTAACATTTAAATATCTTTTAAACAGCCTCATGTTTCCTCTGATAATCATAAATTACCTTTAACAGCAAACGAGACCATCAGTGCAAAGAAAGACGTTTTTATATAGTTTTTATTGCTGCATTTGATCTGGTCGTACACCCAGTCCGATTTTCGGTTCACGCATGCATGCTCTATGGTCACATATCCGTATTGGTCACAGATTTCAGTGTGGCGCAGGAACGTGAATTGAGAAGCCTATCCCTCCTGGTGAGGGAAGGGGAGCGGGAGCCTTGTTTGAGACAGTTATTTGTCGTCATAATGACTGATAACGGGGCTGAACCATAAAAGAAAAAAAAGAAAATGCAATGAAGAAAAGCTAAAAGGGAGAGTGATAGTCGGGCGGGAGGGCGTTGCCAAGCAACGTATAGGCCTACACAATTGCACGCAGCGAAACTAGACTGCAGTGTTTACTCCTAAATGAATGAGCGGTAGCCTACTAAAACAAAGTTTACTTTGCCTCACCAGCATCATCAGATGACCATTATTCATCGGAAATAGTCATTATTTACAACATAAACACATTACCTCATCGTGATCTAACTGCCATCTCTCGTTCATTCGCTTTGTGTGAGGACACGGGGACTCGTTCAGCTCCGTGAGAGGTGACAATGCATCAACTCATTGCAATCAGGTGTGTTTAGCACTTACTGGCATTAGTTGATGCTGTGTCACCCATAGACTCACGGAGCCGAAAAGAGTCCGGTGCCCTCACACTTTCAACACACGGACACGCACCATATTGCTTCCTGATTATTTGAATCTTGCACTCCCTGCACGAGCTACAAAACAGCTTCACGACAGCTGACGTCGTAATAATACTACCGCTTTTGTTCAAAGGTGTCGCCAACGTGCCGACTTACTCGTAGTAGCTTTAAAAGATCATAATCTTAATCACTGCAGCAAACTCAATTTAACTTCTCATTTTCCTTCATATAAAAGCATATATATAAATCATAAATGTTGAAATCTGCAACTGAATGAAGACAAATTTCATGTCATGTTATTTGTCTGATTCCTTTGTCATTAAACATCACTGCAAAGCATCTCTGGACGTTTCATTAATATTGTTGGTGTCATTTAAATATCAACAGATTGAAAGCAACAACAAACAATTGCTTCAAGTCGTAATAAAAACAAGACAGAAGTTTTTATTGCTCAGAGGATTTAAACACTTTGAGCCGTTTCCAGTATTTACCTTCATTGGTCTGAAAGTGTATTAAATTTAAATTATATTATATTATTGATTTACTTGTATAAATATCTTTATTATATGTTGGTTTGATTAAAATGCAGCAGTTTAAAATCAGTTCTACTTGTATTCAGACTTTCCTAAGCTTATATTCAGATACAGGTACGGGGTGTTTAAGGAAAATACTTCAACATTTTCATAGAAGCTAAAGAACATTAGAAAATGCAGAATATTATTGGACTGTTTTTGTATTTGTTTGTAATTATGGAGCCAATTTTAATCATTTTAACACTGCTGGCTGGCTAGCGATTAGCATAATATTAGCATAGTAGTCTCACTAACCAATTAACACTATGGGTAAGCAGCTAGCGCTTAGCATTTAGCTAGAAACACTTTGAGCCCAAAAGTATAGTGAGACATTGGAAAACCTTCATTTGACTCTGTTTGTTTTGTTAAGAAAAGGTTTCTGAACTAAAACAGCATTTATAGTCTCTTTTCTCTTCACAGTAGCTAGCTAACAACACATTAGCATTGGCACGTTCAACACTCACCGGAGATTTAAGGTTATAAATAGCCTCGTTTGAGTAGGAGCCGTCTTGCTCAGACCTGTGCAATTATGACGCGCGTCTTGAGCGCAGAGCATAATTGCTACTCAAACGAGGCTAATAACTGGACAGGAGTAGTTGACCCCCTGCAACGTGGGGTGCACATGTACCATTTTCTGCTACTGCAATTACACAGTGTCAAGCGCCCTCTACTGGAGAACACATGCAATTAGAGCTGCAACGATTAATCGACGAATCGATTATTAATCGATTACTAAAATAATCGCCAACTATTTTGATAATCGTTTTGAGTAATTTTTTAATAAAAAATTTCCAAATTCTCTGATTTCAGCTTCTCAAATGTGAATATTTTCTGGTTTCTTTAATCCTATTATGACAGTAAACTGAAATATCTGTGTGTTTTGGACATAACAATACATTTGAGGAAGTCAACATGGGCTTTGGAAAATTTAACAACATTTTTCACCATTTTCTGACATTCTACGGGCCAAAACACTAATCGATTAATAATCGATTAATCGAGAAAATAATCGACAGATTAATCGATTATCAAAATAATCGTTAGTTGCAGCCCTACATGCAATTACATGTTTAAATACCACACAAGGGTTTAGTAGCCCTATATATACTATATATCTAGTAGCCCTATATTCCATATGGGTCACATGATATTAACATTAAATAACACAGCTTAGGTTTAGTAGCCTCTTTTCTGTTACAGAAACCGTGGACTCCATTTCCTCAAAGGCTGGAGAACACAATACTTCAACACAATGAAATAAATGCAAAGTAACAGAAAAGATATCACCACACAACGTACTACTGTGCACAAATTAAAAGCAGGGAAGTCTGGGGACTGGAACACACCCTGCGTTCCAAGTCACACACTTTTTCTTTTAACTGCACTACATACTAAAGTATAGAAGAGTTTTAGAGCCATGGGAGTGAAAAAGATTTTTTTTTTTATTATGTCGAGAAATGTCAAGAATAAAGATGAATGCTGCAAAATGCAATTGGAGTTAGTGGGGCATCTAGGTATTTTTGGCATACTGCAATTGACGTGCATGTATTGGGACATCCTAAATCTTTTTCTGGCATACTAAATAGTATGAAAGTATGGATATTGGAATGCAGGGCCAGTCTTTCTTTGATCAGATAGTTTACATGTATCAGCATTTTTTCACCAGCAGGGGGAGCCCACTCTCTGTGTCTCTGTAGAAATGCATTTTTTTTATTCAACTTTATTGATATAAAAAATCACTTTTTCACATTGTAGATAGATAGATAGATAGATAGATAGATAGATAGATAGATAGATAGATAGATAGATAGATAGATAGATAGATAGATAGATAGATAGATAGATAGATAGATAGATAGATAGATAGATAGATAGATAGATAAAATGATAGATAGATAGATAGATAGATAGATAGATAGATAGATAGATAGATAGATAGATAGATAGATAGATAGATAGGTAGATAGATAGGTAGATAGATAGATAGATAGATAGATAGATAGATAGATAGATAGATAGATAGATAGATAGATAGATAGATAGATAGATAGATAGATAGATAGATAGATAGATAGATAGATTGATAATTAATGAAACTTTAATGTCAAATACAAACGTATTACAAGTTTCAACTGAGTGAGAACAAATAAAAAACATTGATGTTGTTTCAGTAACAAGTCAAAGTTCACACTCATACACGCAAACACACACACACACACACTGCACACAGTAGCACAAGCACACACACACACACACACACACACACTGCACATAGTAGCACAAGCACACACACACACACACACACACACGCTGCACACAGTAGCACAAGCACACACACACACACACACACATACGCTGCACACAGTAGCACACACACACACACACACACACACACACACACACACACACACACACACACACACACTCACACAGTCACACACACAAGATGGATCTTGATTCAGGGGTTGCGGTCTATGAAGGCTGCATTTGAAGACCGATTGCGTCATAGCGGCGTGCAAAGGTTGTTCCATTTGCAAGGCTCCTTGCAAGGCTCCCCATATGCAGGCGTGAAATGCAGCCTTCGTTTCACGGTTTTGAAGGCTGCATCAGATGTATCCTTCGCAGCCCAACATATCCCATGATTCATTGCGTTTTTTTCAGAGATTGCATACAATAAAATAAAAAATAACAAAACAGCAACGTGTTGCTCCATCTGCTTAACTTTTATCTTCCTTTCTTTTTTTCTTGTACTTTTTTTTCTTTTCGTCTGGTAGACAACTTCTTTTTCTTTTTTCCTCCGCTGACAGGGCTGTTTCCGTTGGCAGCTATCAGGGTTGCTAGGCAGCACAGTAGCGGCGAGTCGTCACACAAGGTAACGGCTTGTTACGCAAACCGGAAATGCTTGTAAACGGAGACCTGCGGAGACCGTCTCGTTTAACAACGCTAGTTCGGCCCTGGTTCGGCCTTCGAATCGGCCTTCATAGGCTATAGCCTTCATAGACCGCGAGACCGCTTCCTACCAAGGATTGCAGCATTATCTCTGGATGTTTTTATTAATTATAATTATTTATAAAGTTGCTTGGTGTCAGGTGGTCATCCGGCCTGATTTCAGTCGGTCTTCTTCCAGTCTTGAAGGTCCGACAGGATCAACAGGTTTGATATTATCGTGAGTCCTTAGAGATGGCTCATGCAAACAGGGAAGTTAAATTACTTGGACTCTGCCAACAACCAATAGGTGCTCTCTCCATGTCACGTCCCCTAAGTGGGCTAGGGGTAAAGGGAGTAACATAGTACCAGATCAAAAACAGCAGGAGTCATATAGTCCAAGTTATGGGTGTTTATTGCCAAATTGAAAGCACTTCTCTTCAGGGAGACCCACAGGCCAACACAACAGACACATCACATACCTTTCTAGAAACAAAAAGCATCTTTCTAAGGTAAAGACAAGTACATGTTCTAATCCTCCCTAACAACGCTGAAACAGGAGACAAGGGGGAACAAACAAAATGGCTTACTGGCTCAACACAAAATAAAGAATAACAAAATAACTGCTACACAGTGGACAGGACACAGATAGAGCCCGGCAGCAGAGCAGCGATCAGACCAGGGAGTAGAGAGCAGAAACATCTGTAGTATCCAGCCATCCACAAGAACCGGCGTAACTCACGTCTTGTAGTAGGCGCGGGATAAGCAACTATGGCAGTGACATAAATGGGGCGTACCTCTCCTACCTCCTTGCCCAGGTAAGTGACGGTAGCCTTGCTGAACTCACACTTCGCAAGATTGAGTGTCAAGAGAATACCGTCTGCAGACTGTCAAGATGGGACGTCCAGCTGGGGGAATGTATGACAAGGTCATCAAGGTACACATTGCAATCTGGCACACCACACAGTACTGTGGACATCGGTCTCTGGAAAGTGGCAGGAGCATTCTTCATCCCAAATGGTATCACTGTAAACTGCAAGAAATGGTCAGGTGTAACAAAGGCTGAGATTTCTGAAGCCCTTTGGTTTAGTGGGACCTGCCAGTAACCCTTGAGAAGGTCCTGTTTACTCACGTAGGCTGCAGACCCAATGTTATCTATGTGGTCATCGATGCGGGGCAGTGGGAAAGAGTCTGATACTGTAACTGAGTTTAGCTTACGAAAATCAGAACAAAAAAGCAAGGGCTTCCATCTGATTTGGAGAGTGTGATTTATGTAATGACAATAAGAGGATAAACTATTTCTCATAGAACCCAGTACAGAGCAGACCTTTGCTCCAGTGGACTGAGGTCTTACACTATCTGGCTTGACACTTGAAACAGCAACACTCTAAAGTTAAGTATATCAAACTAGCTAGAAAGCTAGCTACTTATATTAAAGGTGAAGTAAGCGATTTATGTATGTTAATATAAGTGTTAAATCGCTCTTTATTCATACAGTGATCACTTATAATGTGCATGTTTCATAAAGCCGATCTCTCAGTCAGCTGCTCTGCATGTAATCGGCAAATAAACTTATCGGGGATCCCACTACTGATAACCAATCAGAAGAGAGAACCGGCACCCGTCTCACTGCCGGTGCACGCCAGAGCAACAGATGGGTGAATGTTTATGCGCCTACAATGGCGGAGCAGGTAAAAATCCTTCCCAATGTCTGTTTTTATCATGTTTTATCACACTTACGGATCTGAGATGATGCTAGATAGCTCGCTGCTTGAAGAACGCAGTGCATTAATGTGGTGACGAGCGAGGGGACTGCTAACTGCAGTCACTCAGTGCGTTTCCATGGCACAACTAGATTGGATTAAGACATATACCGAACTAGACACTCGAACGGACTGCGTCACTTGTCTGAGTATACATGGCCTTTCAGGAATCGGATAAATGTCCGATGCATGGCTGTCTCCACTATGCTATGTGGCGCTGTAGCCCTTTCAACCATGCTTTCAACAAGTGGTTTTAGAGCCACGTCCGGTTCCCTTCCGGCAATAACCCATGGTGTAGCCTATAACGCGCAGACACACAAGCACAG
The DNA here is from genome assembly GCF_949987685.1 of Ammodytes marinus. Taxonomy (NCBI): domain Eukaryota; kingdom Metazoa; phylum Chordata; class Actinopteri; order Uranoscopiformes; family Ammodytidae; genus Ammodytes; species Ammodytes marinus. The sequence continues at coordinate 387,564 of NC_137218.1, forward strand.
AACGAGAAGTCCGATATGCGATGTCCGATCCCTGTTTACATGCAGAGAGAATGCCGACTATGAACGAGTTATCTAGGTGTTCTTATCCAACATCTCTTGTCCGTTATTGTGCCGATTTGTGTGCGAAGTAGATCCGATAAAGGTGTTTACATGCATTTTACAAGTCCTGTTGAAGTCTTATTCGTTTAGTTACCCGATTATGAGTCTGCATGTAAACGCACTGACTGACAGGAAGTCAGCTAAACTGACCATTCCGCTTACTGAACCTTTAACCTACAAAATATTCATGAAATCATAAAGAGCACAATGAAAGCCAAATCAATAATATAAGTCCAGTTGACATGTGGAACAGGATCAACAGCCCTCCTACTTGAAGGCTGCCTTTAGCACCTCCCAGTGTCTGATGTTGTCATTGTTAGCCTGCTGGGCCTGACATCATGCCTTCTTGCCAGTCAAACATTGCTTTTTTAAGTTGGAATTTCAAGTTTCACTCTTATTTGTCGGTGTAGGTAAACAAATGATCAACAAGCTATACAGTGAAATCTACTGGATGAGTCAGGTCAGCTCAGCAGTGAGATTAACTGAGGCTCTGAGACACTTTCGCACATGTTCATTTCAAAGAAGGATAACTGCAAAGTCACTATGACTAGCAGATAACCTGGATATTGACAGATGCCACAGACAGCAGGCGACAGAGGCTTATCTGCATTTATTGAGGCATTTGCAAACCATTTGAATGTGTCTCTGAATTGGTCTTGTCCTTGTATTGATACGGTATCAACATTACGTCACACATCAGGTGCCTAATGACTTCTACCATGGCTACAGTCTTTCATCAAGCTTTGCCATGTCATTTTATTTGCCTAAATTTAACCATTCCTCAATGACAGGAAACCTTTATATCAATCCTTTTTGTTTTGGTCATATTTATTTGGCAAATAACTTATTCAAAGGTTGAAGGAGAGGACAGACACAAACTATCTCTCTCTCACACACACACACACACACACACACACACACACACACACACACACACACACACACACACACACACACACACACACACAGATTTGTGCAAATATAGAGTGTTCTTTAATTTTCATTATGTGATACAACCTTAATTATTGTAAGAAACTTTCTGAGCTGTGTATGTTTGATCACTGTGTTTGGAACTATCAAAGCACTGGAAGCAGGCAGAGAGATAGCATCAGGCTGGAAGCTTTGAAACACTCTTTCATTGGACACAGTATGACTGTTCATTTTAAATAAAGATTACTGTACAGTCACTTTGACTACCAGATAAAAAAGATATGTAATGAGGAAACACCGCAGGCAACAGTTTGATGCATGTGCATATATTTGAGGAAAAAAAATCCCTGAAGGCAGACGTCTGCTATGTGACAGTAAACAAGGGTTGGACAATGTCTGATTTTCCCCTATAAAAGTGTCACTCAGGTTAACACTGACACAGTTAATCTGGCAGAAGAACAGAGAAGGAACAGAGAAGGAACAGAGAAGGAACAGAGAAGCAACATGGCCGCAATGCAGAAGCTTCTGAAGAACGTGGTGGATCCAACGGGTCTCCATGCTCTGCTGACTGAGATGGTCACCTCATTGGCTCAACAGGAGAAACTGAATCAAGGTAATGTGAAATGTTTAGAATTCATTACATTAAAAACTCTAAGAACCACTGTTGTTATGCAACAATGTAAAGTGATGTCAGTTCAGAATATATATACAGCCCCTGGTAAAATTATCCAGTCTGGATTTTTCTTGAATCTTTTTCTCTACATTACTTATTGAAAATGCTCTAAATGACAATATTTTTATTATGAATTTGGTCTCCGTCTTTCTCTCTCCTTATCTCTCTCTCTCTCTCTCTCTCTCTCTCCCTCCCTCTCTCTCTCTCTCTCTCTCTCTCTCTCTCTCTCTCTCTCTCTCTCTCTCTCTCCCTCCCTCCCTCTCTCTCTCTCTCTCTCTCTCTCCGTCTCTCTCTCCCTCTCTCTCTCTCTCTCTCTCTCTCTCTCTCTCTCTCTCTCTCTCTCTCTCCCTCTCAGTCCCTCTCTCTCACACAGATAAACAGGTGGCTTTCTCAGCATCTCTGTCCGATGGAGGCGAGATAAATATCGGCCCCTTTCCGGAACACACTCCTCTGATCTACAAACACGTCCTGACAAACATTGGAGATGCCTACAACCCAGAGACAGGTATCTGACATTAATACATTCTACTCTTTAGCTTTGATGGTCTGTTTAAAGGATATCTCAATGTGTGATTTTTATTTTATTTCCCATGACTAAAATGACTAAAACAAATGTCCAACAGGTGTTTTCACTGCACCGGTGAAAGGGGCCTACCAGTTCTTGTGGTACATAGTTGCATCCGGTTCATCTACAGCTGTTGCGTTGTTCAAGAACTCGGAGAAGACTTTTGAGGCATGGGAGAAACAGAGTGGTGGTTTTGCGTCTGCTGCTCAAGGCGCTACACTGCTCCTGCAGGCTGGAGATACTGTGCATCTGAAGCTGGTGCACGGCTGTAAAGTGTATGATAATAACAATCACCACACCACCTTCAGTGGTCACATGCTTTTCCCCATGTGAGACAGAATCAGGTGAAATCCATCCATGCTTTTAGTTTCCTTTAACACTACTGCTCTTAACCTTAATCCTAATCACTGCAGCACTGTGAAGTTAACTGAGCTGAATGAGAGAGCAATGCAACATGTAAACTATCATGTAAGAAATGTGATTCTTTTCTTCTCATTAAACATGATTGCAGCATTATCTCTGGATGTCTTTATTATTATTGTTCTGGAAAGTAGACGAGAAGTTTGTTTTCTGGTATTATTTTGAAGGTCTATTAGAAACATATTGGTAGAGGGGTTACACATACTACAACCTATTAGAAACATATTGGTAGAGGGGTTACACATACTACAGCCTATTAGAAACATATTGGTAAAGGGGTTACACATACTACAACCTATTAGAAACATATTGGTAAAGGGGTTACACATACTACAGTCTATTAGAAACATATTGGTAAAGGGGCTACACATACTACAACCTATTAGAAACATATTGGTAAAGGGGTTACACATACTACAACCTATTAGAAACATATTGGTAGAGGGGTTACACATACTACAACCTATTAGAAACATATTGGTAGAGGGGCTACACATACTACAACCTATTAGAAACATATTGGTAGAGGGGCTACACATACTACAACCCATTAGAAACATATTGGTAGAGGGGTTACACATACTACAACTTATTAGAAACATATTGGTAGAGGGGTTACACATACTACAACCTATTAGAAACATATTGGTAAAGGGGTTACACATACTACAGTCTACTAGAAACAGAACACGACAAAACCAATCAGTATTTGAGAATTGAACCTGCAAAGACAAAGATCCTTATGTTACTTTATTTATTTGTTTATTGAACAGGGACAATGTACAGCACATAAGCAGTACCAGATTTAGCTATAAGCTAATTTTCATCTGTAGTCCCTGGGCAGGAAACAGAGTATTACATCTCTGTCAAGATGGGAAACTGAAGTATAAAAACAATAACACACAATTTCACAACAGTAAAACACAACAACGCAATACGAACACTAAAATCACAACATTTAGGACACCACAACAACAACAACATCACAACAGTAAGACACCAAGAAAACAGGACATCACAACATTAAGAAAACAATCTATGCATGATGGGTACATGCTTGGGTTGATTTCAGCCATGACTTCATCTTACATTTAAAGCACAATATATCATAGCCAAATATTCATGGGACAATCTGACCAAAGTGATCATTCAAAATTCATAACGCTATTTGAATAATCCACAGTTATAGGCTATTACTACAAATACTCATTATAATAGGCCTTATAATAATAAGATTGAATTAATAAGCACACTTCACATTATAGGCCTATAAAAAGACAACACACTAACCTTACTGCAATAATCCTAAAGTTATGTTACTGTGGAAAATATTTAACAGCTAAAGAGTTCTATGAGAGAGGCTGGCTTTGTTTACATACTAAATCCTAGCAAGTTAGCTGAGGCTAGCTGAACTAGCCAGCAGAATAAAAATAGCTTGCTCAGAAGTGAGTTAGCTAACAGTAGGCTATAGCTATCACCACCTCCACCCCACAAGTGAATTTCATGATGAACCAATACTTACCTTTATCCTCCTGTGAGCGTATTCTTTAGTTTTCTTCCTCCGTTTTTTTTCTCAATAGTTTTTTTACGTGACAGGCGGCTGTCAATCATCCCAACTGTCGGCAGACGTCACTTCACTCGCTGTGTGACAGCCTGATTTTGACTTGATTACCCCACTAACAGCTTCCCTATCACAGCAGCTTTTTTTATATCCTACATTTTATAACCATTTTAGTGCTTCAGTGAACACATGAAGGGGCTGGGCTGGCTACAAATAAAGAAGGAAATTACATTTTTCCCCAAATATATTGAGGCTGAACTTGCAGCTCAGGGCCAAGTGTTACAAAATGATTCCAGAAAATAGTACTAAACAGCTCCCATAGGACACAGTTGAATTAGCCTCTTAATTTTCCCTTGAATTTAAAGTGTGTCCCAATTGTAGCGTACCGCATGTTAACTACATGTTATCCAGGTAGGATTGAATGGTTCAAATTTTAATGAGTTATTCAGCTAAACTAAGTACAGAAGTAGTAGAGGAATACAGATTTGAACACTACACACTATTGTTCTTTGTATACATTTTATTTACACTTTTATTTGTGTTTATTCAGGTCTGAGGTGGCTCTCCTCTTGTGTCTTTCTCTTGTACATGTTTCTTCTTTAATATCTTATTGTTGAAGCATGAGACGTGAAAATGTCATTGCCAACAATCTTGATATCTTGATCTCAGAGTCTGTCAGGTATGACTGAGCTTCTCACACTCCTGAGAAAACCCATTTCCGCCTCTCATGTAATCTAGTTCTTTGGGTCATGACCCAGCCTTCATGACAATAGGTGAGAGAAGTAACAAAGAATAACTGGTAGATCCAGAGCTTTTTCTTTCTTTCTTTCTTTCTTTCTTTCTTTCTTTCTTTCTTTCTTTCTTTCTTTCTTTCTTTCTTTCTTTCTTTCTTTCTTTCTTTCTTTCTTTCTAACTTCATAATGGGGTAAGGACTCATTCCCTACCTGTAGTAAACAGTCCATTGGTTTCCTTCATCATTTTAAAGGAGGTCCAATGTGAAATGTTTGATTGAACAGAAGTGAACCATATTTTGACATTAGCTGTTTGCTGACTAGAGGTGTGTGCACCAGGAAGTTGATGGTGTTTATGATGAAATCAGGAAATGTTCATATTGTTCATTGTTCATATTTGCAAAGTCACAGACCTGCAGGATGTGCAGCTTGGAAGTAATGCATCAGTTATTATTATAACACATCAACCATGCAATCCTTCACCCTCACGTGGCTCCATGTTTTCATGCTCACAATAACTTCATTCATTCATCAGCAACATGATGTACGAGCACATTCAGGGTCACAGACGTCCAGACTTAAACCACTGAACACTTTAAGCTACAGACTTCAAGGAAGCTGCACTTTAAAGTCTTTAGACAGAGTTTATTCAAAAAACTTGCTACGAATAAAAGCCTTCCTGTTTGAATTTAATATTTTTAAGAAACATATAAAGTGTAAACCAACTTAAAATACAAATGTGTTCAGTTCTGGGGATTCCCTCATCACTCGTTTTCTTCCTCTTATCCGGGGATTCAGAGGTGTTCCCAGTATGGAGATATAATGGCGCCCTGAATGAAGTCTTTGTCTAATTTGATGACACTGGATCTGAACAAACATTTGCTTTTCTTTTCCTGTTCATGCTTTACTTACTTTCCACCACTGGTTGGCACAAACTTCCTCAAGTGAAAGATGTTGTCAGTGTGTTTATGATTCTGAAAATGAGGAAATCCACGTGTGTTTATGTTTCTGGGAATAAGGAAATACTCAGAAAACCTCCACGCCTCTTTCTGATGTTCTACATAAACACATCACAGGTTAACACATCACACAGTTCAACCATCAGCGTCATGATGAAGGTCCTTGTGCTTTTGATGCTCGTCTGCTCCGTCTACGCCAATGAGATAAAGACTCTGTCGGACCAACAGCCGTGTCTGCAGGACGTCCACGCTGCACTGAGAGAGATCACCGCCTCACTGGCTAAGCAGGAGGTGGAGATGAAATACCTCCAAGCAGATAATAAAGGTACAGTGTGTCATGGAATTGAAATACCAACCTTTAAAAGATGAGAATATAGTCAATTAATACGAGGTGACACAATGTTTAAATACAAAAATAGAACAGATCTTTAATGTTTGCAAACATGGGTCAAGACAACAATGCAACAATGGGATTGTGTGAAATGACCACCGAGAGGCAGTCAGACAGAGAAGTTATAGCAAAATCTAATTACGCACGAACATTCCAGCCTACGTACAAGATTCTCCTCTGCCAGATATGTTGTTAGTTATCTTACAGACACAGTTCTCCGGAGCCATCTCAGTCAAAACATACATTTCCGTACGGAGTTTGAGTATCTCAGAACATAATCAGTACATAACAACCTTCACCATACGGTCAGAACCTTCACCATAAGGTCAGGTCAGAATATTCGTTGATTAACTTAGGAATATTTAGATTCAAGATGGCATTAGTCTATATAAACACTTAATTATTATGACTGTAATAATCAATTCTACAACATTCCCTTCTCTTTAAAATAAATAAATAACAAATATAATTATTCTAAAAAATGGTCTAATAATTAAAGGATAAACAAGTTTATATGGAAAAACAAAAGCGTATTAAAATTCTACATGATGGCCTGTGAGATTGTCCGCCAAGGCCTGAGTGGCCTTTCAGGTGTTTTATCCCCTTGACCAGTGTATTCAAAATAGACGGACAGAAATCACAGGTCATCATCACCTATACACATAGAAGCAAACCCACCCCCTCACAATTGGCAAAAGGAGGTCAAAAGAATTCTATGCACTAACTATACTTACTATAACAGAACTTATCATTTGGAAAAAAACCTCATAGGTCGTTAGAGAGGAAAAAAAAATTTTCAGACAGTTCTGTTTAACAAAAAATTAAACAGCTATGCTTAAAAGATTTAAATCAAAAGTAATGTTATATGACAGTATAATTCTAGACAAAGCTAAATAAAATGTTGTAAGAAAGAATTAATGTTAACTATTAAATGTAGATTAATATACCGTAAGGGTAATGTTAAGTTGCAGGATATAATTAAAGGTTAGCATAAATCAAAGGCCTGGTGTTCAGGTGTCATTATTTTCATTGTAGCCATTCTCATCATGGGATGCAGAGGAACACCCACATGGCAGGATGTTTCTTCGGGCTCAGGAGTCAGCATGCTACCTGTGGGTATACGTACCTGGGTCAGAGGTTCTAGAACATGACCCTTCGTAGGGGCGGACACCTTTACCGTGTGCCCTTGTTGTCATCCTTCCGGGATTTCTTTAGTCCTGTAGTCGTGGGTCTGCCTCAACCCCAGGCTTGAAGCATGCACATTCGGTAGAGTGGAGGCCTACGAGCTTCCTTCGGTCAAGAAGTGCAGCTGCTCAATGTCTGGGAGTGAGTCGGCCACATCCCAGGGATCAAAGGATTCTCGTCTGGGAGAACGGAGGAGAGCATATTGCTCCACCTTTCCTCCAACCACACTGGCTATCCATCTGTGTAGCAAGGCTCTCATGCAGGTAAGGGTACAAGTACAGAGACACAAGAAGGCACCAAACATGATTAGGAATGGAAAAAGAACTTGAAGGGCAACTGCTCCCCATGGGCCTAGCCTGTCCTGCAACCATTGTTCCTGAGACAAATTAGGCACTTTAAACAAAAAAAAAAACTCTGTGAGTAAGTATTGATGCCTGTTGTGTACCAGTACCTGTTAAAATCAAAAGGGAAAACTAAAACAAAATCATCATATTTTAGATCAAAGTTTTCTAAACAAATGTGTGAACACATTTTATCCAGACAAAGGTGAAGTGAGCTAAAGAAAAAAAACAATACAATGGGTATTATTGTATCGCTATGGTGGCTTTTAGGTCGCAGGACTTTATCAAATTTAAACATTTTATCAATGTAGATCTTCTTTCTTCTGGCGGTCAGAGGTCCTAAACCTGTTGAAAGAGTGATTATCAATCTCTCCTTCCTCTCACACACATGCATGCAGTCAGTCAGACACACACACACACACACACACACACTTTCCCGTTCCTTCGCTCACAAAAACATGCAGGCTGTCAAACGCAATCAGACACACATGCCCGTTCATCCTTTCACGCTCTCTCTCGGACACACACACACACAGGCACTCAATTTTGGTGTCCCATGGTCACTCAACCACACCAGCACACATACTCACTCATACCCACACACTCCCTTTCTCTCTCTCTCTGTCTCTCTCTCTCTGAAAGGAATCCAATGTTTAACACTGTTAGGGACACAATACATACTTTAAACAATAGTTTAAAATAGTTTTTTGAAGCTTTGTTAAAACAAATTGGTGCTATTTGTAAATTATTCATTTCTATTCTAGAAATTTAAAGCAACAGCAGAATCTGATGGGGTAACTCAAACTCTGCAGCTAGTCTCTCAATTAAAATATGCGGTTGCATCTTATTAAAAGCAGAAGAAAAGTCTGCAAATAACAGTCTAACATGAGATCCAGGCTTTTCTAAATGTTTATACATTGTATCTATAATAAAGAGCTTTGCATCATCTACACTTTTTCCAGTTTGATAAGCAAACTGTAATGGGTCAAGTTTTCCACTAACCAGAGACATGATTTCATTCTTAATTTGTTTACCTTAAGCTCTAAATGCAAACAGATACTGGCTCTCTGGATGCAAATTAAAAAGACAACACTATTGAACCTAAACCATGACTTTGTGGTGCATTAATGGCTGGACTCAAGAACTTTCTGAAAATAATCTGAAGTGAACTTGAAAAGGTAGCTTCTTTGATATAAATATATTTTGTGGCGAAATGTGTTTACTCAGATGTAGCTCGTGTGCTTGTCTGTTTGAGAGGCTGCTATGGCTGCTCTCAAGGTCTGCCACCTTATCTATTGTTTTTACTCACTGCCGTCTGTGACTGCATGTAGAAATAAACCTTAGAATGAGTTACTCTCTCCTGTGTGTGAGACTATTTAACTGATAAAACACACATTGTAGAATCATAAAGTAAATGTTCCTTGCTTCTTTCACTAATCATGTGCATTTAAATGTCTAATAGTCAATAAGCTAATTATCTGAGTCAAAAGGAAACGTTTATTACCACCAAGTTGAAATGAAGGAAAACAACATTGATAATATCTCAAGATCATGCAACTTACTTAGCAACGTAAATAGTTTTAGGATACTTTCCAGAAGGAGTCCAAGGGTCAATCTCCTCTCATAATTTTAGGCACTGTATTGTATGTAAATGCTTCTCTGTATCTCATAATTTGTTCCTCAGCAACAGCTCTCTCTATAGAATCTCTGTGTCTGAGCCACTGCATAGGCAGCAGGAACAAGAAAATATAATAGATCTCAACATTACAGCTAATTTGCACAACAATTTATTTCGGCATTTTACTTTTTAACTTTTGGATTTACAAAATCAAAAACTATAGTCAACATTAAACAAAGATAATCAATTCTGACTCTGGTGGTAACATCTTGCTAGTCATATCTCACAGTTGTCTTATATTATCACTGCAAATAAGAGTGTTCAATTTCAACATCAAACAGCATATACTCTTTGAAGGGGTACTATCAACCAAAATAGACACTGTGGACCCATTTATTTCTACTGGCATTAGTGGGTCTTCAATAGGGGAAGAAGAAAGTTTAATTGTAGCTGCTTGAATTAAATTTGTATGGTCTGACAATTTTTTCCCGCAGAAGTTACACTGTCCTTTTCTCCAATTGTTTCTGAAGTTATTGTTTTGTGAGTAGTGTGGGGAAGTGTGTGCTTTGCTCTGCCGGCTGATGTACTTTGGTTCTATCGCACTCACTCCTCCCTTTTTGATCCCTGACCCTCCTGCTGCATGCAAGTCTATCTCCCTTAGTGCTTGAACTGCAGCTGCTATGAAAAGTAATTAATCCTCTTTATTTCTACTTACATGTTGTATTGTAGCTTCTTCTATCTTCTGAGTTACTTTTGGGTATGAGGATACAATAGGCACATCAATCATGGAAGACGGGAGCGGTAGGCCGGCCTCTATCAGAGTGGCCACCAGACTTTGTGGTGAGGGGAGGTACTCTGCCGTTTCACCCATTTGAATATCATGGCTTTAGCATTTTGTGTGGGGTTTGATCCATGACACTGTTTTATCTTAACCATTTCCTCAGCTCTAGTTTTCAACGTAGTTTCAAGCAGTGGCACATGACGTGCACTTACATAATGCAACACATCTATTAATCAATTCTTTAAGTTCTTCAGGAACTCGATCATCCTTTCCTTTGCACACATTTGCACGTTCAGTACATTCATTCTCACTTCCATACAGTTCTGCGGTGTCAAACCATATTGCCACACATCTTCTTATTTTACCAAAATCCCAAGCTGGATCTCCATGTGGGCCATATACAGTTGAACTAGCAAGCGTATCTGAGGCAAAGGACCCCTCCATGGGCCACTTTCCACCTGTCTCTCCTTGTGTTCTAAGCGTCTGAAGGACGGGTTATACACTGGCATGAGGCAAACACTGTTGTGATAAGTGGCCCCAAGGGCAGGCATGGGTATGGAACGATAAGCTCCACCTATTGAACCATAGCAGAGATCAATGGTGGTATTTTTCTGTGTTGTGCTGCAAGTTACATATTGTTCGTATGTTCTCAAAGTTTTACCCAAGTCACATTTATGTGTAAGATAAACTAAATTTGGTCAAAACACGGGTTGCCGTGTTGTCGAGAAACAAACGTTGTTTTGGGAACATCCTCCTGAGCTCTTATCAGCTCTGCTGAGAGGGAGAAGAGACTTATCTATTGCATTTTTCTGTCTGTAAGGAGAACGCAGTGAATTAGGAAAAGGTTGTAAAATAATTAAACAGTCAGTCTTAGTCATCAGTCAGTCCATGATCATGTATAAAGTTTGCTCTGCAGAGGCTTAACTAATTTTGAAAATTCTGAAGTCATTTAAAAATGATTATCCCTTTTTGGAAATCTGTGTGGCTTGGGAATAATAACATCCCGTCTTACACACTGTTATTTTTTAGAAAATTCTGCTCACAAACGATGCTATAGCGCGATATTAGAAGTACTTTTCTATCATTAAATAATTGTTTCGTAATTGTGTGTGTATAAAGAAAGCTCTCGTGGTTAAACCAACACTACTTTAGTCACTGCAGTCACTTGCTCGGCCTATAGCCGTGTTTTGGGTAAATGTTTTCACCTGCAAAGATAGGTATGTAAACATAGAGACCTGGATACAGTACAATACTCAGTTGTCTATCAAAACAAATTAGATATACTATACCATAATTAGCCAAAAATGTAATCACCTAGCGTGACACTAACAATTCTGGTGTAGACAATTCAGATGGGAAAATTAAGCATATAATAATAATATTACTGGACAGTGAGAGTCACTGCATGTTTGGTGCACCTCACCCTCCTGTGGACCCCTCTCTGTCTCTCCTCTCCGGCCAGTCAGTCTCCCACTCTCTCACTGCCTCTCTGCTCCTGGGACTGCAACTGCAGTCCATTCTCTGGTTGTTGTTCAGGACATTCCCTGCCCAGTGCAAGTTGTCCCAACACAGAATCAGCCATGTTGATGTTCCTGGTGTTTTAGCCACATCTGCTGGCTCTGCCTCTGCCCCGTCTTCCTGGTCCTCTTTAACCGCCTTTTCCATTTGTCCATAGGCCTTCAGCTGGGCCATACAGAGGTTGTCCTTGTCACAGAGTTCACATTAGTTCTGTCATAAAAGGATCTCTTCTTTAGGCCAGTCATGTTGAACTGGACCCCATTTGAAATGGAATAAGGTGATAGTTGGAAAATACTCATCTGGCAGATGCAGGGCTGTATCCAGGTGTAGATGTGGATACAGCTTTAGTTCGTTGAGCTGGTTTTGGTCTGCAACCGGAGGTGTGAGAGAGGAGATTCTGCTAGGCCAGAGACGAGAGTCCAGGTCTGGGATAATGTGTCCTGTGAGGAGCTTAGCACACTTTGGTTAAAGTTATTTTACCTTTAAGCTAATCACTGTCTCTGTTCACTTTGCAACAAAGGCCTAACAAAAAAACTTTTATTTCTCTAAAATTTAAATAATTTCTAACTTAGTTTTTCTATCTTAATGAGCCTAAAGCTCACATTTCCTGGAAAGACCATATTCCTCCCATAAATTTACCAATGCACATGTATAGTGAGTCCCCACCCTTATCACACATTCTTTGCACAACTGTCAAATTCAACTTCCAACTCCTTTTGTTTAAACAGACTGTTCCCCTTTTACAATAATATTGAATTTTAGAGAATGCAGTGGAGGACAGATCCAACAGAAGACACAGAGACCTTAAATAAACCACACACAATTAGTACTTGCGAATATTTTAACTATTTTAGAACGTTCTTTATTTTAGGTCTATTTTTGCCAAATATTTTTATGGATCCTGCGCGCTGTCCCTGACAGTTAAGATATCTTTGTGGTCCCTGACCACTATAAAATAGTTTAAACTTAGTTAAATCTATCCTATTTCTCGAGCTTAGGCCCCTGGCCAGTATCTGTCCCTGACAGTGGTGCCCCTGGCACAAGATATCTTTCGTGGTCCCGGACCACCTAGTGCCCGGCACTAGATAGAATAGATTTAACCCGGTTAAATCTATCCTATTCCTCGAGTTTGGTCCCTGACCCTAGTGCCCCTGGCGCTAGATAAAATAGTTTAACTTAGTTAAATCTATCCTATTTCTCGAGCTTGGCCCCTGGCCAGTATCTGTCCCTGACAGTGAAGATATCTTTTGTGGTCCCGGACCACAATAAAATAGTTTAACCCGGTTAAATCTATTTTATTCCTCGAAAAGCTCGTCAGCTAATGCGAGTTTGACCCCTGGTCTTTGGCCCCTGGCCTTTAGTTCAGCTATCAAGCCATTGTCCTAAACCAACTTGTAACTAAAGCTAGTCGTCCAACATACCCTAAGCTTACTTTTATAGTTTATAGTTTATTGACCCCTGGCCTTTAAAACTTTAATTAAACATTGTGTTCTCACCTTTTTAGTCTTTTTGAGTTCTTGGATGCCGTATCGGGAGATCCCCTGAAGCACATCTGATTTAGGCGCCAACCTGCATCTCCTGAGGTCAGTTACGGTCCTCCGTGGGGAGAGGTTTAGGCTCCGGGACCCAGTCTCCGGCTGTGCACAGTTAACCTGTCAGAGGGTGCTTCAGGGAATCCTCGAGTTAGACATCCCGGACACGAGCCCCCAAATTGTCATGGAATTGAAATACCAACCTTTAAAAGATGAGAATATAGTCAATTAATACGAGGTGACACAATGTTTAAATACAAAAATAGAACAGATCTTTAATGTTTGCAAACATGGGTCAAGACAACAATGCAACAATGGGATTGTGTGAAATGACCACCGAGAGGCAGTCAGACAGAGAAGTTATAGCAAAATCTAATTACGCACGAACATTCCAGCCTACGTACAAGATTCTCCTCTGCCAGATATGTTGTTAGTTATCTTACAGACACAGTTCTCCGGAGCCATCTCAGTCAAAACATACATTTCCGTACGGAGTTTGAGTATCTCAGAACATAATCAGTACATAACAACCTTCACCATACGGTCAGAACCTTCACCATAAGGTCAGGTCAGAATATTCGTTGATTAACTTAGGAATATTTAGATTCAAGATGGCATTAGTCTATATAAACACTTAATTATTATGACTGTAATAATCAATTCTACAACAAGTGTCTGTCAGGATAATAGTGTGCTACAAAGATGAGTTGGTTCACAACTTTAAGATTTTTTCCAGAAATGGAAGTAGATGAAGTCTTAAAAGTTGATGCAAAAAATTGGTATTTGTTCGCTCGTGGTGTAGTGGTTAAGAGTTGTTTGTTCCAAATTTAGGGAAAATGTTCAAGTTTAAACACTCATGTATATGGGAGTGGGCAAATCTGCTTACTTTATACAAGGCTTGACCTGTATATGTGCTCAACTATTAAAGCTGGGCTATTTTTTCTAAGGAAATAGAAGGGGAGAACGGGGTAATGTGAGACACTTTTTACTTTTTATTTGCTCTCCTTTTAGCGAGCTAAAGTCACTTATCAGTAAAATGTAAACATTTCACATTAATTCAGGATGTTTCCTAACAATGTAGGGGAGAGTGGCCTAAGTTGTGCCGGTGGGGAAGTTGTGCCACCCCTTGTTTCTAGAAAACCATAGAAGAAATTGGAAATGTGACCACATATTTAAGAAGAGCCATCCATTTGACTCATCCTGTAAATAAGGGAGACACATGGAATAAGATATAAGCACATTTAAGCTCAAAAAACTGTTTTTTAAAATTTCCATTATCAAGGTTTTGTGATTATTGTGTCTGAACAATTATAGACACGTTTGAAAACAGTTGACAGATGTTTTAGTGCTTTAGTATGCTACACTTTGTGTCTATATAGTGAGCACAATATCAGCCCTAAACTGCTGCATTATGCTTATTATCCAAAATTCTGGGGTTGGAGTGATTTGTGCCAGAGGGCCTGGGGTGAGTTATAAGTAAGTAAGTGAAATGTATTTATAAAAGCACATTTATGACAGTTTGCATTGTTCTAAGTGCTGTACATAGTGCATTCAGTATGTGAAAAATGAAGGTAAAATAACAATAACCAAAATAAAAGTCATAAAGCCCAGACATCCACATGTAAACAAAGATAGTAGTGCAGAGGTAAGATTCTGTCGGACCAACAGCCGGGTCTGCAGGACGTCCACGCTGCACTGAGAGAGATCACCGCCTCACTGGCTAAGCAGGAGCTGGAGATGAAATACCTGCAAGCAGAGAATAAAGGTACAGTGTCTGTCAGGTTAACCCTCGTAATGTACTCCCGACAGACTTACACCCATGGTCCTCTGGGGTCATATTGACCCCAAACGGTTTGGTGTTTTTTTAAAGCCTAAAGTATAAATTGTCAATACATTTTGTGTTACACCTTTAGTCTGACTTGAGTCCAACCCATTACCACAAATATTTGCCTTAGTTTTGGAATTTTAGGCCAACGGACCTTGTTTACATAAAAATATACAATTTTTTCGATTTGAAATAAAAAAAAAATAAATAAAAAAATCCCTAACATGATTTTGACTATATGACTCATTAGAGAGTGGCTTATGTCAAAGGTTAGTGAAAAAACTGTTTTTGAATCACTTAGATTTTTTTAATAGGAGCAAATACAAACACCCATGGTCCTCTGGGGTCATATTGACCCCGCCCAGTTCGGCTGTTTTTTAAAGCCTATAAAGTATAAATTATCAATTAATTTTGTGTTACACCTTTAGTCTGACTTGAGTCCAACCCATTACCACAAATATTTCCATTAGTTTTTTTAATTTAGGGCCAACAGACTTGTTTATATAAAAGTATGCATTTTTTGATTTAGACAGTCAAACCAGGCGGGTTCTGTTCTCGCCTGGTTTGACTGTTTCTAAGGCAAAAAGCATAAATAATCACTAACCTCAGTTTTTCAGTTTTATACTCAACTTTATCCTCACTCTTTACCTGACATAATAAACATCGCAACACAACATTAAAACATGTAAAACTTTGCAAAAATGTACTTTTTAGAAGTGAGTCACCCTCGATTTGGCCCTCAGTTGCATGCGAGGCCGGTAGTTATGGAGTGATCTTTGCTGATTCACTTCATTGCATTTTGTTGAACTTGGTTCAAAATGAGCTCACAAGCCTGTTAGGTAAAGCCTGCTGCCTACTGATCATGCTGCCTGTCTCAGACTAAGGTTTGAAATGGTGCAGAGTCTGCGAGAAACGATCTGTTTATGTGTTTTGTTTTCCTAACCATTGCTTGACCCCACACATCAAAGGCACAGGTGTTGGTTCTGTTTGTGTGTGTCTGTGTGTGTTTTTTTTGGGGGGGAGTGCTCATGTGTGCATGTGTGTGTGCGTGTGTGTGTGTGTGTGTGTGTGCGCTCGTGGGTGTGTGCTCATGTACAGGTATGTACATGTGTGTGTGTGTGTGGGTGTGTGTGTGTATCAGGGATGGAAATTAACTTTTTTGCCTACTAGCCACTGTGGCAGGTAGATTTAAAAATCTACCAGCCACTCATCTTTTTTACCAGCCACTTTTTATACGCAATATCTTTTTTAATATATGCGTTAATGTTAAACAATACAATAGTAAGAATAGCTAATGAAAGTGTTTTTCATACAAATGTTTTCCATCAGAAGTCATTTCTACTGTTAGTAGGTGCTACCAAGGAACTGAGTTGCAAATTAAATGGTACACTCTTACTATATATGATACACAATACACGCCATCTTTATTTCAAAACATTTTATAATTGAACTCCATATATACTCTGGGTTCAATGCAACTTTTTTTCCCAACTGGCCCGCATGGCCAATAGATCCGAGTTTTACTGGCCCCTTGTATATTTTCACTGGCCCTGCAGACACCTTTTTTTCATCATTTAGTCAATAATTATAATACAGTATTGAAGTTACCTTTAGATTTCTTTTTTCTTTTTAGTTAATGATATGAAATGTTGATATTGTTTATCACTTTCTCCATATGCATTAGGGATGTGAATGTGTCGACACATTGACCGGTTTTCCACTTGCGCTCAAGTCGAATTTAAAAATAGAAATCTGAAAATCAGGGAGTTATGCCGTTTTATTAATGGGAGATGTCACCGTGTCACGTCTGGTCGTGAGCGCGCTGCAGGAGCGTCACTTCTGCAAGGTGCGTGCATGAAGTAATCAGCTACACATAAGAGTCCGGTGTGGGACCATTTTTTCACTGTTGATAAAAAACAGTGCAGTGCAAAAGATGCAGCATAATGTTAAACGCTCGTCTGAGACTATGACGTTAAATCATCTAGAAACACACGATGCCTTCGTCCGAGCAAAGCAGCGTTTCACCGTGAGATCACTAGTGAGTGCGCGAGCCACCGCACGGGGAAGAACTCTGTGGTTTGAGGCTCAAATAATAACCGGGGATATTCTCCCCGTTAGCGATATCGATGGGAAAGGCTTCCCTGTTTGTATGCGAATCCCTCCGTTAGTTTCTGTTTCAGCCGACACAATTAAAATCACCTCTAAGCACGGACAGCGTTTAAATAAAGCATCTCATTTGTATTACCATTAGGGCTTTGATGCAAATACTGTAACAACGGCGGCAGCTCTGCTGCTTAAAGGAAAAGCGCAGTTTTCACTTTATTTTCAGCACCTCAACCTCTGCTGTGGGAAGAAAAAAAGGGGGCAAAGTAAGTCGATTGATTTGTCGACTTATGCCTCCACACGTTAACTCGCAGATAGTATTTCCTAGCGGAGCGGATCGCGCCGTAGTTCAGTTCGACTAGAAAGGCAAAAAGAAACTGTTGAACTGTGTAGCGCCCTGTCATCATGTTCATGACGAATGTATTAAATATGCAAATTAGATCGGACCTGACTGGAAAGTATTACCCGACACAGTGGCGGGTGAAGTGACACAATTTACACGCCAGCACGCAAATCTACCCGCATTTGGCGTGTGGCGGGTGTTAATTTCCATCCCTGGTGTGTATGTGTGTGTGGGTGTGGGTGTGTCTGTGTTGTGTGTGTGTGTGTGGGTCTGTGTGTGTGTGTATGTGCGTACTTGCGTGCGTGTGTGTGCTCGTGTGTGTGTGTGTGTGTGCTGGTGAAGTGTGTGTGTGTGTGTGTATGTGTGTGTGTGTGTGTGTAGGTGTGTGTGTGTGTGTGTGTGTGTGTGTGTGTGTGTGTGTGTGTTTGTGTGTGTGTGTAGGTGTGTGTGTGTGTGTGTGGATGTCGTTAGAAGAAGGGGGGGGCGGGTATTTCCTCTGTTAGAAGCAGTATAGTGTGACATTTTGCCCCATTGCACCATTGTGTGCTGCGGGGTCATATTGACCCCAGAGTACAACAGGTGTTATAAAATTCAATAAAACACCCATAATTTTATCAAAACACTTCAAATGTATAGGAATCATCAAAAGCATAGTATTGAACAACCCCTATAATTTTCAGACCATTTGGTGAATGACAAACATGTTTTCCCCTCAAAAGAAATGTCTTGTGGGGTCAAATTGACCCCAGTACAATAGGAGGGTTTAGTGTGCTACAAAGATGAGTTGGTTCACAACTTTAAGCTTTTATGGAAATAGATGAAGTCTTAAAAGTTGATGCAAAAAATTGGTACAGGTGTTTGTGCACTCGTGGTGTAATTAAGAGTTGTTTGTTCCAAATTTAGGGAAGTACAATTTATTCAGCAAATATTTTCAAATATCAAATATGTAAAACTCTCCAAACTGCTGCTGCAGTGGAATCATACATATTTATATTTTCAGAACAAGCGGCAAAACTGGACAAACAGGAGGATCAGCTGCAAGGTATGAGGAAATCATCACATATGTGTCTCTCTTCTCTCTCCCTCCCTCTCTCTCTCTCTCCCTCTCTCCCTCCCTCCCTTTCTCTCTCTCTCTCTCTCCCTCTCAAACTTTATCTGCTTTTTTTTTTCAGAACAAGCAGCAAAACTGGAGGTTCAGCAGACAGAGTCTGAGACGCTGAAGAAACAGCTGCAAGGTTTGTGGACTGGGGACACACAGATTTCCAGGTTTTTCAAAAATCGCAATAAATTTTTTCAGCATTTAAGCCAATTATTATATACACTATGGTCTAGGACATAAGTAGACCTCAAAAAACAAAGGCCTAATGTGTTTTGAACATTTCCATATAAAACACTTTGGTATAATTTATCTTCTTGCACATTTAAAATAGGTATTTATAGAAGTATGTAAAATCGGAGAAAATACCCCTAGACCTCAGTCTCCTCTAACTAAAGCATGTAAAAACATTTTCAACTGGAATATATTTTCCTTACTAAAAAACTTAGTAGAGCTACCGCAAGGTTTTCCTGACTCGGGGAATCAGCGACACTCAATGGCAACACCACGAAATAAAGCTCAGTCATCAGAAAAACACACACATATTACTGTGAAATGCTTGGGACAACATGTATAAGTCAAAATCAACATGTATAAGCGTACCTATAGTTGTGAATATAGGCTACTGTGGTCTATGATATGCAGTTATGATGTAGGTTGAATTACCTATCAAGTAGGTCTTAACATGTTTTGGTCATATTTTTAAATTGAATCTTATAGCGCTACTCTATAATAATATACGTCGGGAGGTGTCTCCGTGTGTGGCCAGCGGGAGAGCAAATAGTCTATATTTTAGGAGGTGTTTTCAAAATAGTTTTGACCTGTAAAGGCCAAAATTATTAATTAAAACTGTATATTTCGTTAGATAAAATCATGTAGTGAATTTAGCATATTATTAGGGGAGAACGTGGGAATGTGAGACATCGGGTAATATGAGACACCCCCTGTATCTAGGCAATGGAACACATTTTTGGTCATGTGAGACATATGTTTTCAAGCCCCTCTCATTTCCCCATGGCCCTGAAAGAGAGGACCTCATGGTGCTGTGGTAAGCATGTTTTTTTCACAAAAGTTTCTTTTTTGCATGTAAAAGTACATTTTCTAGCTGTCAACTTAATCGATTGTTGTGCCAAAGCAAATTGATTAAGGTAGAAAAACTTCTATCACACATGTTGATGAACTACCAACATATGAAACCATGTGATGATGATAACTGAAGACTAGCCTGAATTGCTGAGAGAGGTAGTTTTTTCTCAAATTGTGGCAGTGGGGTAAAGTGAGACAAATGCTGTGGGGTAAAGTGAGACAGTGTCTGTGCCCTCTTTTAATGAATCTTTTATATTTGAGGTAGCAAGAAGACTAGTTTGAATAAGACAAAAGACAATGTGGGCTGGAGGTGGGGGTTGATGGTTGAAGGGGTGTCAGCAAGGGCATGGTTTGGCACGTATGTATGTGGGGGACAGGAGAGTGACCTTTAACATCAATAGACTCTAAGCAATATGTCTTTATATAATTAATTATCACAATAAAACTAATGCAGAAAAACATTAATCAAAGACTCAAAAGATGGAAAATGACAGCTGGGTCAAGTCCTGTGTTCTGAGTCCCAGGCTGTTCTAGCTGGTTCTGATTGTCCTTTGCTCTGACCCCCAGACACTAGCTGGCTCTAAGGGTTCAGAGTTACTTTCAAGTGTTTAGAAAATGTTTTGCTTAATTGACCAAACCCCATGATTCTGTTACTAGTCCGACATTAGTTTTGGAATATTTGGTTTCAATCTAACTGTCAGGATTATAACTGTCCATGTGTTGTTATGGTAGTTTCAGAGTGGAAAAAGTAAGTGGATCAGTTTACCCCCTTGATTTCTCTTGTCTGTCTCAGTTTACCCCACAGATGGGGTAAACTGAGACACAAGACAACTTTTTTTTAAAACAATCATATTTTCACTGCCCTTCGTCCTGAAAAAATTCTACTAATGCCCATTTCTAGGAAACATCCTGAATTAATGGGAAATGTGTACATTTGAGTGATAAATCATTTTAGCTCCCTTAGAGGGGAGCAAATGTAAAAAGTGTCTCACATTACCCCGTTCTCCCCTACATACATCTTTTTACCATAACAATTTACCCTGGAAGTTTAAACTATAATCTGACGTTGTTGGAAATGTGTTGATCTCACAGAAGGGAAACAATGCTCTGGAATAGACTATAGGCTAATGCATTATTTCACTTCTCACAACACATTTTATATAGGCCTACATATAGTCCTACAGGTTCGCTAATACATGATATTTCATACAGTACAATGTTGGGCGAAACTGCTTTATAAAGACTATAATGACTGTGCCAATCATGATATGTGATAAGCGTGCGTGTGAGTGTGTGTGTGTGTGTGTGTGTGTGTGTGTGTGTGTCTCAGTATGTGGCAGTTACTGCAGCACATGCACGTCACGGGCTTTCTTCCTTCCTAGTCACTGTCTTTGCAGCCGGTTGCCTCCCTTTTCTCCTCAAGTCAGTCAAAATGCCTTGCTTATTAAGAGCGTCATCATATTCTGGAGCTATTTAGCATTTTCCATGTATGGTAGATTGTGGGATGAAACTGGGAGGTGAAGTGGGATGACACCGGGCGGAGATCGTCTGCGCACAATTCACCGCAGGTGGGTAATTATAAAGGGAAGATTGCGTGCAACTGTGTGCCACACAGTTTTATAAATCCTATTTTTTTTTTGCACAGCACATAATTGGTTTTGTGCGGACGCAATGTTTTAGGATGGTTTTTACGCACACCGTTATAAATGAGAATAAAGGTACAGTGTCTGTCAGGTTGAAAGTACAAAGAATGGGAACTTTTAACTTTACTGTAGCATTGGAAGTAAATTGAGCTGAATTGGTGCAGGTGTTTGGCATTGGCAGAGAAGCATTTGCCTTGTACTTACCTCGGCTGCTCAACCCACAAATGCATTTTCTTTACAATAGTGGCACCATTTAAAAAGAGCAATAAACAGGCTTTCCAATGGTATACGTTTTATTCACAAATGCGTTGTTACGGGGGGGGGGGGGGGTTTAAATAGTACCTTTTTTATGTACGTATATGGGAGTTGGCAAATCTGCTTGCTTTACAAGGCTTGACCTGTAAATATGCTTTTTCTTTATCAAGGTCTTTTTCTTGGTTTTTACATTTTACAGAGAAACAATACCTGTAAATATGCTCAACTATTTAAGCTGGGATGTTTTTTCTAAGGAAATAGTACAATTTATTTCACTCCAAACTCTTGCTGCAGTGGAATCAAACTTTTTATTTCTCCCACATTTTCTAAACTAATGAAAAGGTGTTTCTGCACACTGTGTGTGCTGCCATGTCTTAAGTTCACCATGTTCCACATGTAATCTAACGCAGTAGACAAGCCTGGGCCCTTTATATATTATCTATGGCCTGGATGAGCGCTCTCACTGCTGTAGTGATACAAACTCTCTCTGTCTGCACTTCTCATAACTTCTGGGTCACAATGTTGGATCAGAACAGAGAAAGCATTCTGCAGGAGCCAGACTACTGACTTCATACAGTCAGTAATGTTCAGTTTAGAAAGAAACTCTAGTCCATAAGTGCCTGCTATTACATTTACGGCCTCTAGAAAATATTTTTAAAGACCATTTGTGTGTGTATTTTTGATACTAAGTAACTGCAAGGTGTGTGTGTAAAGCTGGACTGTATTGTGGTGCATCACCAGAATGACAGAAAGGAATAATCTGTAAATTAATGTGTCTCTAGCCAGTTGTGCCTGCAACCAGTTACATGCCTGCTTTGTCACAGATGGGTAGATGATAAACTACAGAGAATAATGATGCCAGGCTTGTGTTCACAGACAGCTGAATCTCTCTCTCTCTCTCTCTCTCTCTCTCTCTCTCTCTCTCTCTCTCTCTCTCTCTCTCTCTCTCTCTCTCTCTCTCTCTCTCTCAGGTAAACAGGTGGCTTTCTCTGCCTCTCTGTTGGCTGCTGGCGGTCAAACCTTTGGACCCTTTGACCATCACACTCTTCTGGTCTACAAACACGTCGTCACCAATATTGGAAACGCCTACAACTCACACACAGGTACCTGAACTAAACATTTAACTTTAGTCTGATGTGGCAAACAGTTGATTTTCCATTGTAAATGACAGAAACAATCTTCCCACAGGAGCCTTCACTGCGCCGCTGAAAGGAGCCTATCACTTTGAGTGGCACATCTTTGGACGCGGAGGTCGTCATACCGGTGCTGTGTTGGTGAAGAACTCAGAGAACATCTTCATCGCATCTGAGGTCCAGCCGTCCAATCAGGATGCATCTGCTTCTAACGGCGTCACGCTTCTCCTGGAGGCTGGAGATGGTGTGTTTGTGCGTCTGTATCCTGGCGCAACAGTGTATGACAGTGGAAATCACCACACCACCTTCAGTGGCCATCTGCTTTTCACCATGTAACAAGTAAACATCTTCATGATGTTAATGCAGGTTTTTAATTTCTTTAATAATTCTGGTGCTTAAATAATCATAATCTTAATCTGAATCACTGCAGCAAAGTCAAGTTAACTTCTCACTGTCCTTCATATGCAAACACCATAAATGTTCAAATCTGCAACTGAATGATATGGAAGTAAATGAGTGTCATCGGATTTTGAAAATAAAAAGCCATTGAATTTTAAGCACTGAATATTTATGCATTGAAACAATGTATCTGAATTTTTTGCAGCATTGAAATAACGTATCTGAATTTTTTGCCTCTGAATTTAACTCATTAAATTTTAAACAACTCATTTTCACCTTTATTTTACAATGTTCTCAAATTCAAAATCAAATATTCAACGTTAAAAAATTCAACGTGCCAAATTCAACTGCAAAATCCCATGTATGAAATTCAGAGTAAAACTTTGGGGACCCAAGGAAGAGCAATCGATCATAGATGCTAGATCGCGTTCCAACAAAGAGAGCCAGTGGGAATATTAGCTTGTTCTATAGGGAAGAATATAATGGCTAGCATTATATAGAAACATGTTTGTACTCACCGAAGCACCATCGTTACTTGCGTTGCCGTTTGACATGGCTAAAACCTGATTTGCCTTCTTGCATCAGTCAGGGGTATCCAAGGCAACGAGCTAATATTCCCACTTGCTCTCTTTGTTGAACGCGATCGAGCATCTATGATCGATTGCTCTTCCTTGGGTCCCCAAAGTTTTACTCTGAATTTCAAACATGGGATTTTGCAGTTGAATTTGGCACGTTGAATTTTTTAACGTTGAATATTTGATTTTGAATTTGAGAACATTGTAAAATAAAAGTGAAAATTAGTTGTTTAAAATGTAATGGGTTAAATTCAGAGGCAAAACATTCAGATACGTTATTTCAATGCATACATATTCAGTGCTTAAAATTCAATGGCTTTTTATTTTCAAAATCCGATGACACTCATTTACTTCCATAAATGAAGACAAATTTCATGTCATGTTATTTGTCTGATTCCTTTGTCAATAAAAATCACTGCAAAGCATCTCTGGACATTTCATTAATATTGTTGGTGTCATTTAAATATCAACAGTTTGAAAACAACAACAAACAATTGCTTTAAGTCGTAATAAAAAAAGAAAGATGTTTTTATTGCTCAGAGCATTTAACCACTTTGAGCCGTTTCCAGTATTTACCTTCATTGGTCTGAAAGTGTAATTTATTTAAGTTATAGATTCACTAACATACTTGTATAAATATCTTTATAATATGTTGGTTTGATTAAAATGCAGCAGTTTAAAGTCAGCTCTACTTGTATTCAGACTTTCCTAAGCTTATATTCAGATACAGGTGCGGGGTGTCAAAGGAAAATATTTCACCATTTTCATAGAAGCTAAAGTACATTAGAAAATGTAGAATATTATTGGACTGTTTTTGTATTTATTTGTAATTATGGAGCTAATTTGAATCATTTTAACACTGCTGGGTGGCTTGTGAACATTCAAGTAAGAAAATGCTCCGTGCAGTGTAAACAAATAGTCAAGACACTTTGAAACTTGAATAAGTTGTAACGAAGCTTAACAGAGCTGGCCCTTTTCAGCCTAGTGAGAAGAGAAAGCACAGCACATTGTCGGTTAAAGATCTCTATCAAAGTGGATTCAAATTATTAATTTCCTTCCATCATTTATTTTACATCAAACCAGCAGTTTGGGGTTAAGTGTCTTGCTCAAGGACACAATGGTAGAGATGATGGGCACCATAGATAGTAATAGCAGCCACCACTAGTTATACCACTAACACCCTCCTGTCCGGTGCTGGGGATCCAACCAGAGACCTCGTGGTTACTGGGAGGAGGAACCAGAGACCTCATGGTTATTGGGAGGAGGAACCAGAGACCTCATGGTTACTGGGAGGAGGAACCAGAGTCCTCATGGTTACTGGGAGGAGGAACCAGAGACCTCATGGTTACTGGGAGGAGGAACCAGAGTCCTCATGGTTACTGGGAGGAGGAACCAGAGACCTCATGGTTACTGGGAGGAACCAGAGACCTCATGGTTACTGGGAGGAGGAACCAGAGTCCTCATGGTTACTGGGAGCTCCTAGCTGAATAGCTAATTACTTATAAATGAGTTGAACACTTTGAACAAAAGCTTGACATAGTGTGAAAAAGTATTTTAAGCTTGGAGCTAAACTACATTGTTGGTTTAAATTTGTTTTTAGAAACAGTTAAAAGAGAATAGAGACGTGGAAATGTTAATCTGGCACTACTGCCACCTTCTGGAGTTATCAAACTCTTATAATGTTCCTGGCTTTACAGAGTCTATTCCCAGCCTAGTCATCACCACCTCCTCTTTCCTGTTCACACAGGCAGAGGGTTTGGAAGTCATCAACTAAAGTTGGGACACCTGGATTCTGTGTTCCCAGAAAAAGGCCTTTTGGACAACGAAAGACATTTACACTATTTTTTATTTTTTGAAAACCTAAACTATTTCCTTAAACTCTGGCAAGTTTACCTCCCCTTTGTTCAATTTCAAACTTTTTTTTAAATATTATTTTTGAGGCGTTGTTCACTTTATTAGACAGATTTGAAATGGCACAAAGCGGGGAGGACATGCAGAGAATGACCCAGTCTGGATTCTAACCCGGGTCTGCTGTGAAGAGGACTGAGCCTCTATGGGGGGAGGGGGTCCTCTATACCACGAGTACCCCCATTTCAAACATGGTTTTCTGAAAAGTGCAGACACCAGACGATCCAGGTTTGAACATACAATAGTCACACCTTTCATGGAGCCTGCATGTAGGAGCTGGGGTGGAGCAAAGTAGAGAGAGAGAGGCTGTGTCTTGATTCAGGGGTTGCGGTCTTGGAACCGGCCTCGTAGGCTGCATTTGAAGACCGATTGCGTCATAGCGGCGCGCAAAGGCTGTCCCATTTGCAAGGCTCCTTGCAAGGCTCCTCATATGCGGTCGTGAAATGCAGCCTTCGTTTCACGGTTTTGAAGCAGTTTTGAAGGCTGCATCAGATGTATCCTTCGTGGCCCAACATATCCCAAGATTCATTGCGTTTTTTTCAGAGATTGCATAAAATAAAATAAAAAATAACAAAACAGCAACGTGTTGCTCCATCTTCTTAACTTTTATCTTCCTTTCTTTTTTTCTTGTACTTTTTTTTCTTTTCGTCTGGTAGACAACTTATTTTTCTTTTTTCCTCCGCTGACAGGGCTGTCTCCGTTGGCAGCAATCAGGGTTGCTAGGCAGCACAGGAGCGGCGAGTCGTCACGCAAGGTAACGGCTTGTTACGTAAACCGGAAATGCTCGTAAACGGAGACCTGCGGAGACCGTCTCGTTTAACAAGGCTCGTTGGCCTTAAAACCGGCCTTAAAATCGGCCTTCATAGGCTATAGCCTTCATAGACCGCGAGACTGCGTCCTACCAAGTGCGTGGTCTCTGAATCAAGACACAGCCAGAGTCACTCACTCAATCACTCACTCCATGATGATCTGAGACAGTTAATGTTGATAACAGTCAGTTAGGACAAGAGACAAGGTTGAAGGTTTCTTTATTATTCCAGAGGGATAATTTGATGCACAGTCAGCAGTAAAAGAGAAACATTAACACATAACAGATAAGACAACAAATAACAGATCACAGTTTCATGTGGTTCTTGACGAGTCTGATGGCAGCAGCATAAAATATTTTTTTCATTCGGTTCATTCGGCAAAGTGGCAGCTTGTATCTGCGCCCTGATGGCAGCAAGGAAAACTACAGAACAGGGGATGGGTTGAGTCAGCCATGATAGAACGGGCCTTCCTCATGACCTGACCTCATAGGGTGATTCTCATCAGGGTAATTAAGGTTGATCAGTTGAGTTCCAGCAATCTTGCTGCACACTTACAATCCGCTGCAGCCATTGGAGGCTTTTCCTCCACGCCCCTTTCTGCTGTTCTACATAAACACATCACAGGTTTACACAGTTCAACCATCAGCGTCATGATGAAGGTCCTTGTGGTTTTGATGCTCGTCTGCTCCGTCTACGCCCAAGAGAATAAGACTCTGTCGGACCGACAGGACGTCCACGCTGCACTGAGAGAGCTCACCGTGGAGGTGAAATACCTGAAAGCAGAGATTAAAGGTACAGTGTCTGTCAGGTTAATAGTGTGCTACAAAGATGAATTGGTTCACAACTTTAAGCTTTTTTTCCAGCAATGGAAGTGTTTGTTCGCTCGTGGTGTAGTTGTTAAAAGTTGTTTGTCTTTTCCAAATGTAGGGACAATTTTCAAGTTTAAACACTTTTGTATATGGGAGTGAACAAATCTGTTTGCTTTATACATTGCATTAATATGCTCAACTATTAAAGCTGGGCTATTTTTTCTAATTAAATAGCACAATTTATTCAACAAATATTTTCAAATATGTAAAAATCTCCAAACTGTTGTTGCAGTGAAATCAAACTTTGTATTTATCTTTTCAGAACAAGCAGCGAAACTGGACAATCAGGAGCATCAGCTGCAAGGTGTGTGGAAATCTCCCCCTCTCTCTCTCTCTCTCTCTCTCTCTCACTCAAACTTTATCTGTTTTTTTTTTTTAGAACAAGCAGCAGGTGTGTGGATCCACGTCTCCTCTAACAAAAACATGTTCAACCAGAATATATTTTCCTTACTTAAAAAAAATCTTGATAAAGTGACAGCAGGAATTTTGGGGTGATCGCACTTTAACAGTTGCTGCCCGAGACTATAGAACATGTCTCCCCCTGACATTAACACCATCACAGACACATCTCAGTTTAAATCTAACCTGAAAACATATTAATTTAGAAAGACTTTTAATACACAGTAGCACTGTGACATTTGCCTCCTGCTGTTGTGTAAGCTTTTCTGACTTTACTGTTTGTTACATTTGATTGTTTCCTTGATGTAAAGCAGTTTGGACCTGCTGGTTGCTGTAAAGGGCTTTATAAATAAATGTTAATTGATCAATAGAGGCTTGAAAACGTATATCTCACATGACCAAAAATGTGTTCCGTTGCCAAGATACAGGGGTGTCTCACATTACCCAATGTCTCACGTTCTCCCCTACAATTTATTCAACAAATATTTTCAAATATGTTAAAATCTCAACTGCTGCTGCAGTGGAATCAAACTTTTTATTTATCTTTTCAGAACAAGCAGCGAAACTGGACAAAGAGGAGGATCAGCCGAAAGGTGTGTGAGAATCATCACATCTGTGTGTGTCTCTCTCTCTCTCTCTCTCAAACTTTCTCTCTCTCTCAAACTTTCTGTTTTTTTTTTTTTTTTTTTTTTTTTTTTTTATATATAGAACAAGCAGCAAATCAGCAGGTGTGTGTGTGGATCCACGTCTCCTCTAACAAAAACATGTTCAAACATTTTCATGCAGAATACATTTTCCTTACTTAAAAAAATCTCGCTAAAGTGATAGCAGAAATTTTGGGGTGATTGCACTTTAATAGTTGCTGCCGGAGACTATAGAACATGTCTCCCCCTGACATTAACACCATCACAGCCCAGTTTAAATCTAACCTGAAAATATATTAATTTAGAAAGACTTTTAATACACAGTAGCACTGAGACATTTGCCTCCTGCTGTTGTGTAAGCTTTTTTCTGTATGTTACATTTGATTGTTTCCTTGATGTAAAGCAGTTTGGACCTGCTGGTTGCTGTAAAGGGCTTTATAAATAAATGTTGATTGATGGATAGATGATAAACTACAGAGAATAAATGCCATTGTTGTGTTCACAGACAGCTGAATATATATTCTCTCTCTCTGTCTCTGTCTCTCTCTCAGGTAAACAGGTGGCTTTCTCTGCCTCTCTGGTGGTTACTGGCAATGGTCAACACTTTGGACCCTTTAGTGGACACACTCCTATAGTCTACAAACATGTCGTCACCAACATTGGAAACGCCTACAGCCCAGTCACAGGTACCTGAACTAGACATTTCACTTTTGGCCGATGGCGAAAACAGTTGAATTTCCATTTAATGCGATATGCAGTAGGCAAAAACATAATTCAATGTCAAGCAATGGTTAACTTTGAGCAACCATCATTTCAACATTAGTTTTGCAATACTCTGAAACGAATCTCAACTTCTAAAGCACTTGCATGAACCAAATTTTCCATAATCATTCTCAGCACTATTCTGAAGGTTATTACAGAAGGATTTGTTCATATGATGTTCATTGTCTGATTTATGAGACATTTACTTCTTACAAACATGCTGAAAAAGCATTTTATTTATGAGCTGTA
This sequence comes from Ammodytes marinus, assembly GCF_949987685.1. Lineage (NCBI taxonomy): Eukaryota > Metazoa > Chordata > Actinopteri > Uranoscopiformes > Ammodytidae > Ammodytes > Ammodytes marinus. Next base: position 416,966 of record NC_137218.1, read on the forward strand.
TCTATTATTTTTATGATTTATAAAATGAAAAAGGCTGTATCCAAAATCTGTTCTGTAAACTTTGGAAACTACTATGTCAAAGATTTTAACACTGGCTTTATCCAACATCTAGATTTTGGGTTTTAAAAAGAGATGCAAATTCACAAATAATTGATTTGATTTTGGCAAATTATTTCTGAGAAATGTAAATGTCAGTATCCAACTGGCAAGGTTTCATGGTAATATCTACACGTTTAAATGTTTAACTGTATTCACCTGCAGTGTCTTACTTTAAAATGAAAAATCGTTCCACAGGTGCCTTCACTGCACCGCTGAGAGGAGCCTATCACTTTGAGTGGCACATTTATGGAATCAAAGTTCGTAACGGCGCTTACTTGGTGAAGAACTCGGAGCAGATCTTCCTCGCACTTGAGTACCAGCTGCAGCCGTCCGGTGGACAGTCTGCTTCTAACAGCGCCTCACTGCTCCTGGAGGCTGGAGATGTCGTGTCTGTGCGTCTGTATTATGGCTCAACAATGTATGACAGCATCAACCA
>NC_137218.1:422500-435000 GCF_949987685.1 Ammodytes marinus
CTTTTCGTCCACGCCTCTTTCTGCTGTTCTACATAAACACACCACAGGTCAACACATCACACAGTTCAACCATCAGCGTCATGATGAAGGTCCTTGTGGTTTTGATGCTCGTCTGCTACGTCTACGCCGAAGAGAATGAGATTCTGTCGGACCGAGAGGACGTCCACGCTGCACTGAGAGAGATCACCGCCTCACTGGCTGAGACGAAGGTGGAGATGAAATACCTGCAAGCAGATAATAAAGGTACAGTGTCTGTCAGGATAATAGTGTGCTACAAACAACTTTAAGATTTTTTCCAGCAATGGAAGTAGATGAAGTCTTAAAAGTTGATGCAAAAAATTGGTATTTGTTCGCTCGTGGTGTAGTGGTTAAGAGTTGTTTGTTCCAAATTTAGGGAAAATGTTCAAGTTTAAACACTTATGTATATGGGAGTGGGCAAATCTGCTTGCTTTATACAAGGCTTGACCTGTATATGTGCTCAACTATTAAAGCTGGGCTATTTTTTCTCAGGAAATAGAAGGGGAGAACGGGGTAATGTGAGACACTTTTTACATTTGCTCTCCTTTTAGCGAGCTAAAGTGACTTATCAGTAAAATGTACACATTTCCCATTAATTCAGGATGTTTCCTAGCAATGTAGGGGAGAGTGGCCTAAGTTGTGCCGGTGGGGAAGTTGTGTCACCCCTTGTTTCTAGAAAACCATAGAAGAAATTGGAAATGTGACCACATATTTAAGAAGAGCCATCCATTTGACTCATCCTGTAAAGAAGGGAGAAACATGGAATAAGATATAAGCACATTTAAAGGTCACATATTATGCTAAATGCACTTTTTAAATGTGTTCTAACATATCCATGGGTCCACGGTGTGCCTAGAGACTGCCAAAATATTTTAAAAAATAACAATCTCTCCTTTTCTCACTCTCCCCCTTTCTGAAACCCCCACCCCTCCCCCCCAATATATTCCAGTCAGAATTCTCCTCGTTTCTGACCTCAAAAACTGGAAAGCCAGAAGATTCCACTGTGCAGCCCACACCCCTATTTCTTATTGGTCCCCGGCCCTGACAGACAGAGGGCGAGGCGTATCTGGCTTCGCTTCCGGACAGGGGGCGGGGGGAGCTCAAAGATTGTATATTTACGAGGGGAGCTGCAGCTCTTTTTAAAAAATAGGCCATTGTGAGATTAGCTGAACATCAGCATAGTACAATAAATTATCTGAAAGTTTTTTTCAGCAAACAATTAAAGAAAAACGTATTAGGGACCACTAAGACCATATAATATGGTGTATGTTTTTTGCCTTTCAAAGTAAAATTTCCATGATCAAGGTTTTGTGATTATTGTGTCTGAACAATTATAGACAAGTTTGAAAACATTTGACAGATGTTTTAGTGCTTTAGTATGCTACACTTTGTGTCTATATAGTGAGCACAATATCAGCCCTAAACTGCTGCATTATGCTTATTATCCAAAATTCTGGGGTTGGGGTGATTTGTGCCAAAGGGCCTGGGGTGAGTTATAAGTAAGTAAGTAAGTAAGTAAGTAAGTAAGTAAGTAAGTAAGTAAGTAAAATGTATTTATAAAAGCACATTTATAACAGTTTGCACTGTCCAAAGTGCTGAACATAGAGCATTCAGTAGATAAAAAATGAAGGTAAAATAACAATAACCAAAATAAAAGTCATAAAGCCCAGACATCCACATATAAACACAAATAGTAGTGCAGAGGTAAGATAGTTAATGGGGAGGAAAAACCAGGGTGTACAGATGGGTTTTGAACCTTGATTTAAAGGCAGAAATGGAGGGGGAATCACATATGCCAGGTGGCAGGTGGTTCTACAAGGGCGGAGCAGCTAGTGCAAAGTACATTTCTGAGAGTTGTGCCATTGGCATGGCTGTATACGCCGGTCACCAAAAGAAAGTGATTGTCTACAGTAGCTCAGAAGAGAGTGACATCTCCATTCCACTTAACGACACCACTGATGAGAGTTTAGATGGCCAGAAAGATGATGATGGTGACTTTGTCATTGTGAGCTTTGCAGGTAAAACCATTAGATCTGCTAGGCCTTGTTTAAGAAAATTGTGTTCCTTTTTCTTTAAATATTTACTTTATTTACTTTAAATACACCTTAAATAAGTGATTGTCTTATGGGTTTGTCTTGCATTACAGTTTATGAGATATATATCAATGGCACAATTTACCCTATGGTATTCTCTCCAACAGCACAACTTAGACCACACCGGGGGCAAGTTGTGCCACAAGACAACTTTTTTTCTGAAAGCTATATTTCTATAACAGTTTATTCCAGATCCAAAGTTTTTATTGCCAGGGATGCACAACACCCTGAAATATATGTACATATGAGAGTTGGAGACTTTACTGTCAAGGCCTCACTTTAAAGTCACGTTGAGTAAAAAGTGGCACAACTTAGGCCACTCTCCCCTACGTTATCAGAATGTATTCAGGACGAACGGCAGTGAAAATATGATTGTTTCAAAAAAAAGTTGACATGTGTCTCACTTTACCCCAGCTTCGGGGTAAACTGAGACAGACCAAAAAAATCAAGGGGGTAAACTGAACCACTTGCTTTTTCCACTCTGAAACTACCATAACAACACATGTTGTAACAGTTAGAATCCTGACAGCTAGCTTGAAAACCAAATATTCCAGAACTAATGTCGGACGAGTAACAGAATCATGGGGTTTGGTCAATTTAGCAACATTTTTCTAAACACTTGAAAGTAACTCTGATCAAATACAACATATAATTCATATTCAATAATTATCATTCAAATGACAGATAGAACCAGTTTGATTAAAACACAGTCTGGGGGTCAGAACACAGGACCCTTAGAGCCAGGTAGTGTCTGGGGGTCACAGCAAAGGACAATCAGGACCAGCTTGAACAGCCTGGGACTCAGAACACAGGACTAGACCCAGCTGTCTTTTTCCATCTTTTGAGTTTTTGATTAATATTTTTCTGCATTTGTTTTATTGGGATCATTCATTTAAAGCCACTACGAGTAAGATGGCACGTTGGCGTCCCCTTTGGACAAAAGCGGTAGTATTTTTACGACGCCCGCTGTCGCAAAGCTGTTTACTAGCGCGTGACAGGCGTGCGAGTGTGAACTGAGAAGGGCGCAATATAGTGCATGTCCGTGTGTTGAAAGTGTGAGGACTCTTTTCGGCTCCGTGAGAGTGGTTTTGACACTGCATCAACTAATGCCAGTCACTGCCACACACACCTGATTGCAATGAGTAGATGCAGCAGTGTCGCCTAACTACTCTCTCTCACGGAGCTGAAAGACGTGTCCTAACAGAAAGCGAATGAACGAGAGACGGCAGTCAGTATGGATCACGATGAGGTAATGTGTTTGTGTTGTTGATGTAAATAATGACTATTTCAGATAATGGTTATCTGATGATGGTGAAGCAAAGCAAACTGTGTGTTAGTACCAACCGCTCATTCATTTAGGAGTAGGCCTAAACACCGCAGTCTAGTTTCGCTCTCGTGAAATTGTTTACACATTGCTTGGCAACGCCCTCGTCCCCCCCGTAGCCTATATCACTCTCCCTTTTAGCTTTTCTTCATTGCATTTTAATTTTGTTCTTTGATGGTTCAGCCCCGTTATCAGTCATTATGACGACAAATAACTGTCTCAAACAAGGCTCCCGCTCCCCTTCCCTCACCTGGAGGGATAGGCTTCTCAAATCACGTTGCTGCGCCACACTGAAATCTGCGACCAATATGGATATGTGACCATAGAGCCTGCACGACCGAACCGAAAATCGGACTGGGTGTGCGACCAGACCAAAAGCAGTAATAAAAACTATTTAACAACGTCTTTCTTTGCACTGATGGTCTCGTTTGCTGTTAAAGGTAATTTATGATTATCAGAGGAAACATGAGGCTGTTTAAAAAATATTTAAATGTTACTTGTAGCCGCTTTAATAAAGACATATTACTTGGAGTCCATTGAAGTTAAAGGTCACTCTTCTGTCCCCCAGATACATACCCGCCAAACCATGCCCTTGCTGACACCCCTATAACCATTCAACCCCCACCTCCAGCCCGCATTGTCTTTTGTCCTATTCAAACTAGTCTCCTTGCTACCTTAAATATAATGGATTCATTAAAAGAGGGCACAGACACTGTCTCACTTTACCCCAGAGCATTTGTCTCACTTTACCCCACTGCCACAATTTGAGAAAAAACTACCTCTCTCAGCAATTCAGGCTAATCTTCAGTTTTCATCATCACATGGTTTCATATGTTGGTAGTTTTATCAACATGTATGATAGAAGTTTTTCTAGCTGAATCAATTTGCTATGGCACAACAATCGATTAAGTTGACAGCAGGAAAATGTACTTTTACATGCAAAAAAAATGTTTTGCGAACAAAATGTGCTTACCACAGCACCATGAGGTCCTCTCTTTCAGGGCCATGGGGAAATGAGAGGGGCTTGAAAACATATATCTCACATGACCAAAAATGTGTTCCGTTGCCTAGATACAGGGGTGTCTCATATTACCCGATGTCTCACATTCCCCCGTTCTCCCCTAGAATTTATTCAACAAATATTTTCAAATATCAAATGTGTAAAAATCTCCTAATTGCTGCTGCAGTGGAATCAAACTTTTTATTATTTTTTTCAGAACAAGCAGCAAAACTGGACAAACAGGAGGATCAGCTGCAAGGTGCGTGGAAATCATCACATCTGTGTGTCTCTGTCTCTCCCTCCCTCCCTCCCCCTCCCCCCCTCTCTCTCGCTCTCTCTCTCTCTCTCTCTCTCTCTCTCAAACTTTATCTGTGTTTTTTTCTTCAGATCAGCAGACTGAGGTTGAGACGCTGAAGAAACAGCTGCAAGGTTTGTGGATCCACGTCTCCTCCTCTAACAAAAACCTGTTCAAACATTTTCACTGTGGATTTTCAATCAACTTCTTTTAAAGTCCCACGGTCGAGGTACAAACTTTGGGTTGGTCGCACATGTCCCCCCCTGACATTAACACCATCACAGACGCAGCCCAGTTTAAATCTAACTGTGGTCATCCAAGCAACTTCTTCTAAGGGCGCAATCACACCAGGCAAAGTTGCCCTGTACCCTACTAAAGTTTGATTGCCCCCCCACTCCCCTGCTGACCTGTACTAACACAACACCTAAAGATCTGTGCGCGTTTGGGATTTGGAGTGTAGGCTAATTGTAGGCTAAATGATTGTTTTTGAATATTTTCATTTGGCCAAATTTGCATCAAATATTCCACTTCCAACTCAGAAAACTAGAATCCCTCTGCAATTGTTTTTTCAAATGAACGTTGCGCTTGAACGTAATGGGTCGCGGTGAACAGTCTCATATAAATTGTAGGGATGACTATTAAAATAACAGTGAGAAAGAAAATCAAGCACAATGTAAACGTGAAAATGTAACATTTTCAACCAGAATATATTTTCCTTACTAAAACCAAATATTGCTTAAGTGACAGCAGGTCACTGTGGATATCTAAGCAACTTCTTCTAAAGTCGAGGTACAATCTTTGGGGTGATCGCATTTTACCAGTTGCTGCCAGAGACTATGGAACATGTCACCCCATGACATTAGCACCATCACAGTGGAACCCAGTTATAATCACTTCTTCTAAGGGCGCACTCACACTAGGCAAAGATGCCCTGTACCGTACCCAAGTACGATTTTTTCAAATGAACGCGGGTCGCGGTGGACAGTCTCATATAAATTGTAGGATGACTATTAAAATAACAGAGAGAAAGAAAATCAAGCACAATGTAAACACTTTAGGAGCCCTTCAGCCTTAACAGTCTTCTTAACAATTATCACGCCGTTAATGTAAACTCTGTTCTAATGTGCAGTGCGCTGTTTATTATTAATATAACGGCCCGTCATCAGACACATGTAACGATGGTTTTTGCACATCGATTGCTCCGTTAAGTAATCCAAGTCAGAACTTTTTGTATGGGCAGAGAGCGTTATTTTAAGTCTGTCTTTATAACGTTTCTTGTTAAACCTTAGTGTAGGCTACTGTTTCCTTATCACCGGACCGCGGAGTCCCTCAGTGTCGTTTTGGGTTCGTCTCCACCGCCGTGCGTGAAGGCAGCATTATAACAGCTGAGGAAAGGAAAAAGGAAGCGGTCAAGCAAACCTTTTTGCTTTGCTTTATGCTGCTCTCACCTTTTTATCTCTCCCTTTTTATTAGCCCACACCTAGGCCTACAAACACACACACACTTTAACAGTAGCTGCCCGAGACAAAATGTTGATTGATGGATAGATGATAAACTACAGAGAATAATGATGCCAGTGTTGTGTTCACAGACAGCTGAATATATTCTCTCTCTCTCTCTCTCTCTCTCTCTCTCTCTCTCTCTCTCTCTCTCTCTCTCACACACACACACACACACTTTATCTGTGTTGTTTTATTTCAGAACAAGCAGCGAATCAGCAGACTGAGGTTGATGAGCTGAAGAAACAGCTGCAAGGTTTGTGGATTTATCTATCTATCTATATATCTATCATTTTATCTATCTATCTATCTATCTATCTATCTATCTATCTATCTATCTATCTATCTATCTATCTATCTATCTGACAGACAGACAGACAGACAGACAGACAGACAGACAGACAGACAGGCACAGATACAGTTACACACAACTGATGCTGATTGCATGACTAGACCTTTTCATTTTCACACATTTTCTTGTTTTCACTTGTTTACATATATTTTTATAACTCAGTGTTGTTGCTGTGAACAGCTGATGAGAGAGTGATGTCAGAGGATTCTAAAGGGTGACATCATGAGCGAGGGCTCCCATTGGCTCTGCCTTAATCTGATATGATCTCTCTCACTCTTTCCCCTCTCTCTCTCTCTCTTCCTCCTCTCTCTCTCCCCCCTCTCTCTCTCTCTCTCTCTCTCTCTCTCTCTCTCAAACTTTATCTGTGTTGTTTTATTTCAGAGCAAGCAGCGAATCAGCAGACTGAGGTTGATGAGCTGAAGAAACAGCTGCAAGGTTTGTGGATTAATCACATCTCCTCTAACAAAAACATGTTCAAACATTTTCAACCAGAATATATTTTCATTACTAAAAAAATCTTGATAAAGTGACAGCAGGTCACTGTGGTCATCCAAGCAACTTCTTTTAAAGTCCCACGGTCGAGGTACAAACTTTGGGGTGATCTCACTTCAACAGTTGCTGCCCGAGACTATAGAACATGTCTCCCCCTGACATTAACACCATCACAGACGCAGCCCAGTTTAAATCTAACCTGAAAACGAATTAATTTAGAAAGACTTTTAATACACAGTAGCACTGTGACATTTTCCTCCTGCTGTTGTGTAAACTTTTCTGACTTTACTGTATGTTACATTTGATTGTTTCCTTGATGTAAAGCAGTTTGGACCTGCTGGTTGCTGTGAAGGGCTTTATAGATAAATGTTGATTGATGGATAGACAGCTGAATATATTTCTCTCTCTCTCAGGTAAACAGGTGGCTTTCTCGACCTCTCTGGTGGCTACTGGCGATGGTCAAACCTTTGGACCCTTTAACAGAAACACTCCTCTGGTCTACAAACACGTCGCCACCAACATTGGAAATGCCTACAGCCCAGTCACAGGTACAAGAGCTAGACATTTCAGTTTTGGCAAATCCATAATTCAATTTCAATCAATGGTTAACTTTGAGATTTGTGTCTTTTTAGCCTCCATTACATTATTTCTCCTATACAACCATATTATTAACAGCCATCATTTCAACATTAGTTTTTTCAATACTCTGAAACAAAAATCTCAACTTCTAAAGCACTTACATGAAACAAACTTTCCATAATCATTCTCAGCACTATTCTGAAGGTTATTACAGAAGGATTTGTTCGTGTGTTGTTCATTGTCTGATTTATGAGACTTTTCCTTCTTACAAACATGCTGAAAAAGCATTTTTTATGAGCTGTATCTATTATTTTTATGATTTATAAAATGAAAAAGGCTGTATACAAAATCTGCTCAGTAAAAACTTTGGAAACTAATACGTTGAAAAAATTAAAGATTTTAACTCTGGCTTCATCCAACATCTAGATTTTGGGTTTTAAAAAGAGATGCAAATTCATGAATAATTGATTTGATTTTTGCAAATATGCAAATTATTTAAAGAATTTCTCAAAAAAAAAAAAAAAATGTTATGTCAGTAACCAACTGGCAAGGTTTCATGGTAATACATTTCATTATTTACCCTTATTCACCTGCAGTGTCTTGCTTTAAAAAAAAAACATTTCCACAGGTGCCTTCACTGCGCCGCTGAAAGGAGCCTATCACTTTGAGATGTACATTTATGGAGAAGGAGGTGATACCGGCGCCTTCTTGGTGAAGAACTCAGAGAATATCTTCTACGTATTTCAGTACCAGCCGTCCGGTGGAGCGTCTGCTTCTAACGGCGCCTCACTGCTCCTGGAGGCTGGAGATGTCGTGTCTGTGCTTCTGCAGGCTGGCGCAACAGTGTATGACAACACCGACCACCTCACCACCTTCAGTGGCCATATGCTTTTCACTATGTAACACACAAACACCTTCACCTCCATGATGTTAATGCAGGTTTTGCTTTTCTTGAATAATTCTTGCATTTAAAAGATCATAATCTTAATCTTAATCACTGCAGCAAACTCAATTTAACTTCTCAGTTTCCTTCATATAAAAGCATAAAGTCATAAATGTTTAAATCTGCAACTGAATGAAGACAAATTTCATGTTTTGTTATTTGTCTGATTCCTTTGTCATTAAACATCACTGCAAAGCATCTCTGGACGTTTCATTAATATTGTTGGTGTCATTTAAATATCAACAGATTGAAAGAAACAACAAACAATTGCTTTAAGTCGTAATAAAACGAGACGGAAGTTTTTATTGCTCAGAGCATTTAAACACTTTGAGCCGTTTCCAGTATTTACCTTCATTGGTCTGAAAGTGTAATTTATTTAAGTTATAGATTCACTAACATACTTGTATAAATATCTTTATTATATGTTGGTTTGATTAAAATGCAGCAGTTTAAAGTCAGCTCTACTTGTATTCTGACTTTCCTAAGCTTATATTCAGATACAGGTACGGGGTGTTAAAGGAAAATACTTCAACATTTTCATAGAAGCTAAAGTACATTAGAAAATGCAGAATTTTATTGGACTGTTTTTGTATTTATTTGTAATTGTGGAGCCAATTTGAATCATTTTAACACTGCTGGGTGGCTACCGATTAGCATAATATTAGCATAGTAGTCTCACTAACCAATTAACACTATGGGTAAGCAGCTAGCGCTTAGCATGTAGCTAGAAACACTTTGAGCCCAAAAGTATAGTGAGACATTGGAAAACCTTCATATGACTCTGTTTGGTTTGTTAAGTAAAGGTTTCTGAACTAAAACAGCATTTATAGTCTCTTTTCTCTTCACAGTAGCTAGCTAACAACACATTAGCATTGGCACGTTCAACACTCACCGGAGATTTAAGGTTATAAATAGCCTCGTTTGAGTAGGAGCCGTCTTGCTCAGACCTGTGCAATTATGACGCGCGTCTTGAGCGCAGAGCATAATTGCGCGGGTCTGAGCAAGACAGCTCCAACTCAAACGAGGCTAATAACTGGACAGGAGTAGTTGACCCCCTGCAACGTGGGGTGCACATGTACCATTTTCTGCTACTGTAATTACACAGTGTCAAGCGCCCTCTACTGGAGAACACATGCAATTACATTTTTAAATACCACACAAGGGGTTAGTAGCCCTATATACAGTCATATGAAAAAGTTTGGGAACCCCTCTCAGCCGGCATTATAATTGACTCTGCTTTCACAAAAAAAAAATATAAAAGTGGTATGTCTTTAATTTACCAGGAACAGCTAAGTACTGGGATGTTTTCCAAACAAAGATTTTTTGAAAAGCAGTATTTGGTTGTATGAAATAAAATTAAATGTGAAAAACTGGCTGTGCAAAAATATAGGAACCCTTGTGGTTTTGTTGATTTTAATGCCTGTAACAGCATGTAAAACTGATGACTTTAAACAAAAAGTTGGTTGAATTATGTTGTTAAGCCTTGAACCTCATAGAAATGTCTGTTTATTCATGAGAAAAGGTATTTTAGGTGCCTAAATGCAAGTTGCACTTCTCTTTGACTCTCTGCTGAAGTGAGACAGAATGGGATCATCAAAACAGCTCCCAAAATATCTGAAAAACAAAGATTGTTCATTGTCATGGTTTAGGGGAAGGCTACAAGAAGCTTTCCCAAAGGTTTCAATTGTCAATTTCGACTGTAGGGAACGTTGTCAGGAAATGGAAGGACACAGGCATAGTGGCAGTTAAACCCAGGCATGGCAGACCAAGAAAAAAACAGGAGCGGCATAGGTGGAGGATTGTGAGAATGGTTGCACACAACCCACAGATCACCTCCAAAGACCTGCAAGAACATCTGGCTGCAGATTGTGTATCTGTACATCGTTCAACAATTCAGTGCAATTTGCACCAAAACATCTGCTTTTTATAAAGACCAAATAACTTAATTTTTGTCTCATCAGTCCAAAGCATTTTCTTCCAATATGAAGCTGGCTTGTCTAAATGAGCTTTTGCATACTCCATGCACCTGTATCTGTGGCGTGGGCGCAGAAAGGGCTTCCTTCTCATCACCCGGCCATACAGATGTTTTGGTGCAAATTGCACTGAATTGTAGAACCATGTACAGATACACAATCTGCAGCCAGATGTTCTTGCAGGTCTTTGGAGGTGATCTTTGGGTTGTGTGCAACCATTCTCACAATCCGCCGCATATGCCGCTCTTGTACTTTTCTTGGTCTGCTAGACCCGGGTTTAACTGCAACTGTGCCTATGTCCTTCCATTCCCTGACAACGTTCCTTACAGTAGAAATTGACAATTGAAACCTTTGGGAAAGCTTCTTGTAGCCTTCCGCTAAACCATGACAATGAATAATCTTTGTTTTTAAGATCTTTTGGGAGCTGTTTTGATGATCGCAAGCCTGTCTCACTTCTGCAGAGAGTCAAAGAGAAGTGGAACTTGCATTTAGGCACCTAAAATACCTTTTATCATGATTAAACAGACCTTTATATGAGGTTCAAGGCTTAACAACATAATCCAACCAATTTTGTGTTTAAAGTCCTCAGTTTTACATGCTGTTACATGCATTAAAATCAGCAAGACCACAAAGGTTCCCATATTTTTGCACAGCCAGTTTTTCACATTTTATTTAATTTCATAAAACTAAATACTGCTTTTCAAAAAATCTTTGTTTGGAAAACATCCCAGTACTTAGCTGTTCCTGTTAAATTAAAGACATACCACTTTTATCTTTTTTGTGTGAAAGCAGAGTCAATTATAATGCCGGCTGAGAGGGGTTCCCAAACTTTTTCATATGACTGTATACTATCTATGTAGTAGCCCTATATTCCATATGGGTCACATGATATTAACATTAAATAACATAGCTTAGGTTTAGTAGCCTCTTTTCTGTTACAGAAACCGTGGACTCCATTTCCTCAAAGGCTGGAGAACACAAAACTTCAACACAATGAAATAAATGCAAAGTAACAGAAAAGATATCACCACACAACGTACTACTGTGCACAAATTAAAAGCAGGGAAGTATGGGGACTGGAACACACCCTGCGTTCCAAATCACACACTTTTTCTTTTAACTATACTACATACTAAAGTACAGAAGAGTTTTAGGGCCATGGGAGTGAAAAAAATGTTTTTCATTATGTCGAGAAATGTCAAGAATAAAGATGAATACTGCAAAATGCAATTGGAGTTAGTGGGGCATCTAGGTATTGTTGGCATACTGCAATTGACATGCATGTATTGGGACATCCTAAATCTTTTTCTGGCATACTAAATAGTATGAAAGTATGGGTATTGGAATGCAGGGCCAGTCTTTCTCTGATCAGATGGTTTACATGTAACAGCATCGTTTCACCAGCAGGGGGAGCCCACTCTCTGTGTCTCTGTAGAAATGCATTTTTTTATTCAACTTTATTGATATAAAAAATCACTTTTTCACATTGTAGATAGATAGATAGATAGATAGATAGATAGATAGATAGATAGATAGATAGATAGATAGATAGATAGATAGATAGATAGATAGATAGATAGATAGATAGATAGATAGATAGATAGATAGATAGATAGATAGATAGATAAAATGATAGGTAGATAGATAGATAGATAGATAGATAGATGGATAGATAGATAGATAGATAGATAGATAGATAGATAGATAGATAGATAGATAGATAGATAGATAGATAGATAGATAGATAGATAGATAAAATGATAGATGGATAGATAGATGGATAGATAGATTGATAATTAATTAAACTTTAATGTCAAATACAAACGTGTTACAAGTTTCAACTGAGTGAGAACAAATAAAAAACATTGATGTTGTTTCAGTAACAAGTCAAAGTTCACACACACACACACTGACACACGCTGCGCACAGTAG
>NC_137218.1:445000-505000 GCF_949987685.1 Ammodytes marinus
TTAACAAATTCATCAATAAACACAATTTACTAACTGACAGCCAACACGGCTTTAGACCCAACCGATCCACTTCATTAGCAGTCATTGAGCTAATTGAAAAAATATCAAATTCCCTGGACCAAAAGAAATATGCAGCCAGTGTTTTTATTGATCTCAAAAAAGCATTTGATACCATAAATCATGACAGAATAATCAATAAATTAGAACGGTATGGTATCAGGGGGGTTGTATTAAACTGGCTGAGGAGCTATCTACAGAACAGGCAACAGTTGGTGAAGATGGGTGAACATATGTCAGCTTGTTTGGACATTGCTTGTGGGGTCCCCCAGGGGTCAGTATTAGGGCCAATTCTTTTTATTCTCTACATTAATGATATATGCAAAACATCAAAGATTTTACAATTCGTGTTATTTTTTGTACGGGAGAGGACTTGCAGCAGCTTCTGGAGTTAATTACAACTGAAAGATCAGGTTGCTAAACCTAGACCTGACCTTTAAAGCCACACAGTTGTTTAGTAGGGTTGTAACAAATACAGGTATTGGAACCGTTCAGCCCGTACCATACCGAACTGCACTGTACCGCAATACGTAATTATGGCTTAAATAGTGTCAAGATGATGTAAACATGCCAAATGTTCAGGCTTGTTTTGGTTGCGGTGCAGAACATGCACTTTTATTTGAGAAGTATTTTATTTATTGGAGACCCTGGTTGTTAGCAGCAGTATTCTCTTTTCTATACTGAAACAGACCTATATGGGGCAATTGTAGTTAAAGCTGGGGTGGAGGATTTGGGGAGAAAATGGCAGTTGGGATAGAGATTCGAATCCAAATACCTCAACAGCTCCACTTGTTCTCTTTGGTCCCTCCCCTATGGTCCCTCCCTGACACGCTCTACACCAACAAAGTCGTGCCAAAGTGAATGGACAGTCCCAACAGCCAATAAGAAAAGAGAATCGGAGCCTCGCTCTGATTGGTCAAAGTGTACAGCTCATGTTAACTTTGACCAATCAGAAATCATGTACCCCAGCTTTAATGCTCCACACAGTTTTTTTTTGCATTTTTCCTGAGAACCAAACCGTGACTTCAAAACCGAGGTACGTACCGAACCGTGACTTATGTGTACCGTTACACCCCTTGTGTTTGGTACCAATCCCTTACGTTCTCTTGGCATTAGACATGTGGAAATGCTCCTGCTGTCACTATTAGACATAGTGTGAAGATCTTTACCCTCTTACCTTTTTGCTTAGCTCATTCCAGGTGGTGAATTGTTTCTGGCCAGGCAGTGTATAGTTCACAGACAGGTGTATAAACTTCCATTGCTCTCTCGCTCCCTCTCTCTCTCTCCCTCTCTCTCTCTCTCTCTCTCTCTGTCTCTCTCTTTCACTCACTCACACACTCATTCACTCTCTCTCTCTGTGTCTCTCTTTCACTCTCTCTCTCTCTCTGTCTCTCCCTCTCTGTCTCTCTCTTTCTCTCTGTCTCTCTCTTTCTCTCTCTCTCCCTCTATTTCTCTCTGTCTCTCTCCCTCTCTCTCTCTCTTTCTCTCTGTCCCTCTCTCTCTCTCTCTCTTTCACTCACTCACACACTCATTCACTCACTCTCTCTCTCTCTTTCACTCTCTCTCTGTCTCTCTCTTTCTCTCTGTCTCTCCCTCTTTTTCTCTCTGTCTCTCTCCCTCTCTTTCTCTTTGTCTCTCTCTCTCTCTCTCCCTCTCTCTCTCTCTCTCTCTCTCTCTCTCAGGTAAACGGGTGGCTTTCTCTGCCTCTCTGGTGGCTACTGGCCATAAAACCTTTGGACCCTTTAAGAAACAAACTCCTCTGGTCTACAAACACGTCGCCACCAACATTGGAAACGCCTACAGCCCAGTCACAGGTACAAGAGCTAGACATTTCAGTTTTGGCAAATCCATAATTCAATTTCAAGCAATGGTTAACTTTGAGATGTGTGTCTATTTCGCATCCATTACATTATGTCTCCTATACAACCATATTATTAACAGCCATCATTTCAACATTAGTTTTTTCAATACTCTGAAACAAAAATCTCAACTTCTAAAGCACTTACATGAACCAAGCTTTCCATAATCATTCTTAGCACTATTCTGAAGGTTATTACAGAAGGATTTGTTCATATGTTGTTCACTGGCTGATTTATGAGACCTTTACTTCTTACAAACATGCTGAAAAAGCATTTTTTATGAGCTGTATCTATTATTTTTTATGATTTATAAAATGAAAAAGTCTGTATCCAAAATCTGTTCTGTAAAAGCTTTGGAAACTAATATCTTGAAAAAATTAAAGATTTTAACTCTATCCAACATCTAGATTTTAGGTTTTAAAAAGAGATGCACATTTATGAATAATTGATTTGATTTTGGCAAATGTGCAAATTATTTCAAGAATTTCTCAAAACATATTTAAACTTTTTTTTTTTATGTCAGTAACCAACTGGCAAGGTTTCATGGTAATATCTATACATTTCATTATTTACCCTATTCACCTGCAGTGTCTCGCTTTAAAATGAAAAAAACTTTCCACAGGTAACTTCACTGCGCCGCTGAAAGGAGCCTATCACTTTGAGTTGCACATTTATGGATACGGAGGTCGTACCGCCGCCTACTTGGTGAAGAACTCAGAGAACATCTTCCTGGCATATGAGGACCAGTCGTCCAATGGATCGTCTGCTTCTCAAGGCGCCTCACTGCTCCTGGAGGCTGGAGATGTCGTGTCTGTGCATCTGCGGAACGGCCTTACAGCGTGGGACGACACAGAGCACCGCACCACCTTCAGTGGGCATCTGCTTTTCACCATGTAACACACAAACACCTTCACCTGCATGATGTTAACGCAGGTTTTGCTTTTCTTGAATAATTCTTGCATTTAAAAGATCATAATCTTAATCTTAATCACTGCAGCAAAGTCAAGTTAATTTCTCACTTTTCTTCATATAAGAACATCATAAATGTTCATATCTGCAACTGAATGAAGACAAATTTCATGTCATGTTATTTGTCTGATTCCTTTGTCATTAAACATCACTGCAAAGCATCTCTGGACGTTTCATTAATATTGTTGGTGTCATTTAAATATCAACAGATTGAAAGAAACAACAAACAATTGCTTTAAGTCGTAATAAAAACCAGACAGAAGTTTTTATTGCTCAGAGCATTTAAACACTTTGAGCCGTTTCCAGTATTTACCTTCATTGGTCTGAAAGTTTAATTTATTTAAATTATAGATTCACTAACATACTTGTATAAATATCTTTATAATATGTTGGTTTGATTAAAATGCAGCAGTTTAAAGTCAGCTCTACTTGTATTCAGACTTTCCTAAGTTTATATTCAGATACAGGTACGGGGGGTTAAAGGAAAATACTTCAACATTTTCATAGAAGCTAAAGTACATTAGAAAATGTAGAATATTATTGGACTGTTTTCGTATTTGTTTGTAATTATGGAGCCAATTTTAATCATTTTAACACTGCTGGGTGGCTAGCGATTAGCATAATATTAGCATAGTAGTCTCACTAACCAATTAACACTATGGGTAAGCAGCTAGCGCTTAGCATGTAGCTAGAAACACTTTGAGCCCAAAAGTTTAGTGAGACATTGGAAAACCTTCATTTGACTCTGTTTGGTTTGTTAAGAAAAGGTTTCTGAACTAAAACAGCATTTATAGTCTCTTTTCTCTTCACAGTAGCTAGCTAACAACACATTAGCATTGGCACGTTCAACACTCACCGGAGATTTAAGGTTATAAATAGCCTCGTTTGAGTAGGAGCCGTCTTGCTCAGACCTGTGCAATTATGACGCGCGTCTTGAGCGCAGAGCATAATTGCGCGGGTCTGAGCAAGAAGGCTCCTACTCAAACGAGGCTAATAACTGGACAGGAGTAGTTGATTTTTTTTCATTATGTCGAGAAATGTCAAGAATAAAGATGAATACTGCAAAATGCAATTGGAGTTAGTGGGGCATCTAGGTACTTTTGGCATACTGCAATTGACTTGCATGTATTGTGACATCCTAAATCTTTTTCTGGCGTACTAAATAGTATGAAAGTATGGATATTGGAATGCAGGGCCAGTCTTTCTTTGATCAGATGGTTTACATGTAACAGCATCGTTTCACCAGCAGGGAGAGCCCACTCTCTGTGTCTCTGTGGAAATGCATTTTTTTATTCAACTTTATTGATATAAAAAATCACTTTTTCACATTGAGAACTTGGAGCTTTTCACTGTTTGACTGACAGATGTTTGAATGTAAAAAGAAATGTTCAAACATTTCACCAGAAACTAAAACAATAAAGTGATTTTTTAAATGTATTTTATTTGTAAAAAAAAGAAAAAAAAGATAGATAGATAGATAGATAGATAGATAGATAGATAGATAGATAGATAGATAGATAGATAGATAGATAGATAGATAGATAGATAGATAGATAGATAGATAGATAGATAGATAGATAGATAGATAGATGGATGGATGGATGGATGGATGGATGGATGGATGGATGGATGGATGGATGGATGGATGGATGGATGGATGGATGGATGGATGGATGGATGGATGGATGGATGGATGGATGGATGGATGGATGGATGGATGGATGGATGGATGGATGGATGGATGGATGGATGGATGGATGGATGGATGGATGGATGGATGG
This sequence comes from Ammodytes marinus, assembly GCF_949987685.1. Classification (NCBI taxonomy): domain Eukaryota; kingdom Metazoa; phylum Chordata; class Actinopteri; order Uranoscopiformes; family Ammodytidae; genus Ammodytes; species Ammodytes marinus. Next base: position 449,667 of record NC_137218.1, read on the forward strand.
ATGGATAGATAGATAGATAGATAGATAGATAGATAGATAGATAGATAGATAGATAGATAGATAGATAGATAGATAGATAGATAGATAGATAGATAGATAGATAGATAGATAGATAGATAATTAATGAAACTTTAATGTCAAATATTACAAACGTGTTACAAGTTTCAACTGAGTGAGAAAAAATAAAAAACATTGATGTTGTTTCAGTAACAAGTCAAAGTTCACACACACACACACACACACACACACACAGTAGCACAAGCACACACACACATACACACACACACACACACACACACACGCTGCACACGCCTACATTCTTGCAACAGGTTGAACCGGTGATTTTCACAGACTTCACTGTTAAAACCTTCGCAGGTAAAAACAGCTGAGCCAAGTTTAAAACACACACACACACACACACAGACACACACACACACACACACACACACACACACACACACACACATTGCTGTTTTCACAGTTTTTGAATGGTAGTGTAGTGATTAGCAGGTCAGCGCCCAAACAACACACTCAACTGTTTCCCACTATTATCATATTTTGCACCATTCCTGCGCACGACTGAGTTGTGAGTGTGAGTGTGAGTGTGAGTGTGAGAGAGAGAGAGAGAGAGAGAGAGAGAGAGAGAGAGGGAGAGAGAGAGAGAGAGAGAGAGAGAGAGAGAGAGAGAGAGAGAGGGAGAGAGAGAGAGAGAGAGAGGGAGAGAGAGAGAGAGAGAGAGAGGTCTCCTTACAGAGGCAATGTGCCACAATTTCAGTTGATTGAAATGTATAAATAACTAAACATGAAAAGACTGAGGTTAAGTTTGTCACAAATTCCCTTACAATAAACTATTATATACTCTCTCTCTCTCTCTCTCTCTCTCTCTCTCTCTCTCTCTCTCTCCTGTAATACTGTATGTGTAACTTACACACTATTCAAACTGATCCTGAATTGTAATGCTTTGGGGGATTCTGAATTGTGATGCTTTGTGGTGCCCCCCCCCCCCCCCTTCCTTAGTCTTGTACATCATACTTAGCATTGCACAACATACTTCAAACACTATACATGTACATAAGCCCTGCAGCTCACCCGCAGAAAACATTTCCTCAGAAACATTTTTTTTGTCGTTACACTCATAGCTCCAAAGAAAAACCTATTGTTCTAGTTGGGCTTACCTGGGAATCTTATCTACTGTCTTATCAGGACCTTCAAATATCTCTTTATCATTCATCCAAGCGAATCCATCATCTTGTTCAGTGAATTGGAAACAGAAACTAGGCCAATACAATAAATTATCTGAAAGTTTTTTTCTGCAAACAATTAAAGAAAAGCGTATTAGGGACCACTAAGACCATATAATATGGTGTATAATAGAACGTATTAGGGACCACTAAGACCATATAATATGGTGTATAATAGAACCGAAAAGTGTATAATATGGGAGCTTTAAGAGTGACTGAACATCTGCCTAGAAGTAGACTTCCTTCAAAAATATCCACAAGCACCACAAAAAAAGTAGCTACTCTTCCTGGGTTCTCCTTTATTTCATAGCAATGTTACATATTAGGTTACGTTCATAGATAGCATTCATACTCACAACGTAACAAAATAAACACAATACTTCAGACAACATTCAACGCTCAGTCTGATAAATACAGCAGCTCTGGTGTGAGTTCCTTTAAAGATCATTAAAAGCTTTTATACTCTGTAGTGTGCTACGCTATTCCTGCTGTAAAGAAATACTATTTAACTTTTTGTGAAAACATATTTTATCACTATCTAAAAAAAAAACTTGATAATGATTTCCATGTTGATATTAGGAATTTTGATAAAACACAGTGTCTTGTAAACACTGTCAGTCAGTCAGACAGACAGTCAGACAGACAGACAGACAGACAGACAGACAGACAACAGCTGGACAGGGAGGACACAGGCACGGAGACAGTAACAGTTTAAGAGGGTTTATTTAGAAGGAATCTGGGGTTTTGGACCGGGCTCCGGAGGGGCAGGCAGGCAGGGGAGATCCAGGGAGAGAGAGCGGGTTGACGAGGGCTGGAGCTGGTGGCAGGAACCAGGCTGGAGGACTGGGGCAAAAAGAGCAAAAATGAGCAATGAGCAGAATGCAGGCGAAACTACAAAAAGACAAGGTGGCTGGAGAGTTACTGACTGGGTAACAGAGTTTACAATCTGGCGGTGTCTGGACGGGTTGAACCGGGTATAAGTAGAGCAGTAGATTAGTTGATTGGTGGCAGCTGTGATGCTGGTGCCTGGCTCCTGCACACCTGACTCCAACCCTGCAATCAGACAAGGGGGGAAAGGGAAAACAACCAACACAAAGGCTAGAGGCCCAAGCAGGATCCTGACAACGCCAGAGCAACAGATGGGTGAATGTTTATGCGCCTACAATGGCGGAGCAGGTAGAAATCCTTGCCAATATTTTTATGGTTTTTATCATGTTTTATCACACTTATGGATCTGAGATGATGCTAGATAACTCGCTGCTTGAAGACCGCAGTGCATTAATGTGGTGACGTAGGGACGAGGGAGGGGACTGCTAACTGCAGTAACTGACAGGAAGTTAGCTAAAAGAACCATTCCGCTTACAGCACCTTTAACAAAACCCAATAATTTGGGCAGTGCTATCATTGGGCCCCCTAATCAAATTCCTTTGTAAATTGCAGGCAGTGTTGCCAACTCCTTTGTAAGGAAAGTGGCTGTTGGCTCTCCCAACAGTATCTAAAGGTGCGAACACACCAAACGCGTTGGTTGCGGTGGCCAACGCGCCCACCGCACCTAATCTGGCGCTTGGTCATTTTGTGTCAAAAAGTGGTTCAACGCGCCCAACGCTACACAGCTAGTCCTCCCACCCCTCCCCCCCGATATATTTATTCCCCTAATCAACCATGGCTGCGTTCAGAACCGACCCGACACAACAGCGATCATGTCCGCACAAAAACAACAACAACACGGCCAACAATTGTGCCAAAAGACAAATAAACAGCAACTGAACGGAACAAATAGCCTTAAAACAGATTCACGCCACTCGGAAATGAACACAAACAGCAAGGCAGCACCATACCAAACACATTTACAGCAGCATTGTGTGCAGGGCAGTAGAAAATAAAGGCAAGTAGCCTACATTACCCTACCTGGCTGTGACAGGGGACCGTGGCTGGCGTAGATATAAACACCGGTGCTTCGCTGTACTCGTTGTGAAAGTTCCCCGGACTTAGCCGTTATGTTTGGGTTCATTAGCCGTTATGTTTGGCTTCATTATATGGAGGTGGTGGCCGCACACAACCGGGTGAGTTAACTACTGCTATCCGACCGGCGCTAACTTGGTTTATCGGCTAATGCACAGCCGCACATATTCACTGAATTAACCAGGAAGCCCATTCTCCTGGCTCACTTTCAGGCAGCCAGCCGTAAATACATTTCCTCCTCGGTGTTTGCCTCTGTGTTGTCCTCCGCCTCCGGTCCTCCCACCGTGCCGATGTCTGTGACGTCGGGTCAAGCTCACCGCTGATTGGCCAACGCGGCTAAACGTCACGCGCTGGAGCGTTAAAAGTTAAATTTTTTGAACTTGGGCGATGGTGCGCTGGCGCGTAAGCGCCGCTTTGCCGCGGCCAACGCATCATCGCGCCTAAACCAATGGTTCCCTATGCAAAAATAGGATTTTTCAACGCCGCCACCGCACCCAACACGTTTGGTGTGTTCTCACCTTAAAAGCTGATTAGGCCAACTAACAACTCCTTTGACAAATATTTGTCTAGACTGATGAAACTGGATAAAACCAGTGTTTTACCTCTGTTTACACTCCATGACTGGTAGGCACAAACTTCTTGTGAAAATGGAGAATGAGGATAGTGCCCAATGAGGAAATAAATTTTAATTAATGCCCAACCCAAGACAAAGGGTTAGGGTTGGCTAACAGCTGTGTGTGTGTGTGTGTGTGTGTGTGTGTGTGTGTGTGTGTGTGTGTGTGTGTGTGTGTGTGTGTGTGTGTGTGTGTGTGTGTGTGTGTGTCTTTTCACCTTTGTTTGACAGTCAAGTATAGAGTGAAGAGAGAGGGGGAGGGAGAGAGGGAGAGATAGAGGGAGAGAGAGGGATGAAGACATGCAATAAAGGGCTTTTATATATTCCACATCTTTAATACATTGTGGGTAATATACTATTAAACCATATTTATACTAATTGAACATGTCAAATCTTCAAACTCTTTCAGGTGTCCAGTTTAGGGTCAGCATGTCAGCATCCAGCGTTCACACTCATTCTCAGCAGGAAATAAATCTAGTGACACTTATGACTCATTCCATGATGAGCCGCGGCCCTGTGAGCCGATACCTTCCTCCATTCCTGTCCTAGACAATGAATACAGAGAGGTGAACCTGCCAAGAAGCACCAATGTGTTTAACTATCTATTTCCTCATCAGCCACACACTGTCTATAGGCCCTAGAACTAGTTCTATTAAACTAGCTCTGCTCAATGTTAATCCACAAACTTACACATCATTTTCGTCTGGCATTATTAAAACCATCTCCTCGTAAGGACTGTAGCTGTTGGCTCTCCCAAACACCTAAAAGTAGCTGATTTGGGTAATTACCAGTTCTTGTCCTTATTTGGGCATTTGGTTGAAACTACAACATCTGGTGGTGATAGTTGGTGTTAGTGATGGTCAGCTTTAAGGCTACTCTATGCTCCAATTCCGTGCGTAAATAGAGACGTACGTTTACAACGTAATATCCGTCACTGCCCTCATACTTCCATGCGTCCTTTATGTTGGAATGGACATTAAGCAAATGGTAAAAAGTTCAGAGTAAAAAGTTACTCAAATAGGAAGAAGAGTCAAACAGTGAATTAACTGGAATACATATTTTATAATAGGTCCATGGAAGAAACAGCTTTAGCGATATACTACCGTAGCAATGGAAGAGGCTAAACTAGAGGCTGTATTATAGACAGCGGGGGTCTGAGGACATCAATCACGACATGTCAAACAAACTAGTCTCGCACGGACCTCCGGTACTTCTCTATTGCTGCCGTCAGCCTGCCGTCTAGCTGACATTCTTCCCCGTGCGATCCCCGCTCATGCTGCTCTGATTCAGATTCAGATTCAGAAGACTTTGTTTGCCATGTGAACATGTATGGAATTTGATTTGGTACAGTGGAGTTTACAATAGGACAAGTGCAAGACAGTACAAGACAGTGCAAACCAACATATATAGTGCAAAAATGAGTAAATAATAAATTATATAATCAATAAGAAGTGCCAACGTGCCAAGAGATCAAGTATGTGTATAACAACAGACCATTAGGTTACTGAGGGGGGGGGGGGCAGTGCATTTAGGAGTCGGATGGCCGTGGGGAAGAAGCTGTGCAAATGTCTGGTTTTAAGAGTCCTTATTGACCGCAACCTCCTGCCTGAAGGGAGCGGGGCGAAGAGACCGTGGCCTGGGTGTGCGGGGTCAGCCATGATCTTCCTGGCCCTCCCCAGAGCCCTGCTGTTAAACAGGGCCCCAAGGGGGGGCAAGGGGCAGCCAATCACCTTCTCCGCCGAGCGTATCACCCGCTGCAGCTTGGCCTTGTCCTTGGCCGCTGCAGCGGGGAACCAGGTGATGATGGCAGAGGCTCTGTTGTAGTTGTCTGTCCCTGTGACCCGGCCGTGTAACTTCATAGATACATAAATGTGTATGTAAGTGTGCGTCCCCTCGAGCACGCGCTGGAGCGCGAGAGCTTTCATTTGAATCGTGTTGTCATCTGATGACAGGGACCTACAGATGGAGAGGCAGAAAAGAAAGCTCTCGGGGGCACAAAACCGAAAACGGGAAGATTGATAAGGAGAAAGATTGCGTGTTTTATATGGCTGATTGTATTGATTAATGCACACTGATTATCGGCCGCGACTCGTTGATTGTCACTGCAGATCTACGTGTCACCTCAAGTTTTTGACTATTGCTGTTTTCACAGTTTTTGAATGGTAGTGTAGTGATTAGCAGGTCAGCGCCCAAACAACACACTCAACTGTTTCCCACTATTATCATATTTTGCACCATTCCTGTGCACGACTGAGATGTGAGTGTGAGTGTGAGAGAGAGAGAGAGAGAGAGAGAGAGAGAGAGAGAGAGAGGTCTCCTTACAGAGGCAATGTGCCAGACTCACAATTTCAGTTGATTGAAATGTATAAATAACTAAACATGAAAAGACTGAGGTTAAGTTTGTCACCAAATTCCCTTACAATAAACTATTATATACTCTCTCTCTCTCTCTCTCTCTCTCTCTCTCTCTCTCTCTCTCTCTCTCTCTCTCTCTCTCTCTCTCCTGTAATACTGTATGTGTAACTTACACACTATTCAAACTGATCCTGAATTGTAATGCTTTGGGGGATTCTGAATTGTGATGCTTTGTGGTGCCCCCCCCCCCCCCCTTCCTTAGCCTTGTACATCATACTTAGCATTGCACAACATACTTCAAACACTATGTACATAAGCCCTGCAGCTCAACCGCAGAAAACATTTCCTCAGAAACATTTTTTTTGTCGTTACACTCATAGCTCCAAAGAAAAACCTATTGTTCTAGTTGGGCTTACCTGGGAATCTTATCTACTGTCTTATCAGGACCTTCAAATATCTCTTTATCATTCATCCAAGCGAATCCATCATCTTGTTCAGTGAATTGGAAACAGAAACTAGGCCAATACAATAAATTATCTTAAAGTTTTTTTCAGCAAACAATTAAAGAAAAACGTATTAGGGACCACTAAGACCATATAATATGGTGTATAATAGAACCGAAAAGTGTATAATATGGGAGCTTTAAGAGTGACTGAACATCTGCCTAGAAGTAGACTTCCTTCAAAAATATCCACAAGCACCACAAAAAAAGTAGCTACTCTTCCTGGGTTCTCCTTTATTTCATAGCAATGTTACATATTAGGTTACGTTCATAGATAGCATTCATCCTCACAACGTAACAACATAAACACAATACTTCAGACAACATTCAACGCTCAGTCTGATAAATACAGCAGCTCTGGTGTGAGTTCCTTTAAAGATCATTAAAAACTTTTATACTCTGTAGTGTGCTACGCTATTCCTGCTGTAAAGAAATACTATTAACCTTTTGTGAAAACATATTTTATCACTATCTAAAAAAAAAACGATAATGATTTCCATGTTGATATTAGGAATTTTGATAAAACACAGTGTCTTGTAAACACTGACAGACAGACAGACAGACAGACACACACACAACGGCTGGACAGGGAGGACACAGGCACGGAGACAGTAACAGTTTAAGAGGGTTTATTTAGAAGGAATCTGGGGTTTTGGACCGGGCTCCGGAGGGGCAGGCAGGCAGGGGAGATCCAGGGAGATTGACGAGGGCTGGAGCTGGTGGCAGGAACCAGGCTGGAGGACTGGGGCAAAAAGAGCAAAAATGAGCAATGAGCAGAATGCAGGCGAAACTACAAAAAGACAAGGTGGCTGGAGAGTTACTGACTGGGTAACAGAGTTTACAATCTGGCGGTGTCTGGACGGGTTGAACCGGGTATAAGTAGAGCAGTAGATTAGTTGATTGGTGGCAGCTGTGATGCTGGTGCCCGGCTCCTGCACACCTGATTCCAACCCTGCAATCAGACAAGGGGGGAAAGGGAAAACAACCAACACAAAGGCTAGAGGCCCAAGCAGGATCCTGACAACGCCAGAGCAACAGATGGGTGAATGTGTATGCGCCTACAATGGCGGAGCAGGTAGAAATCCTTGCCAATATTTTTATGGTTTTTATCATGTTTTATCACACTTATGGATCTGAGATGATGCTAGATAACTCGCTGCTTGAAGACCGCAGTGCATTATTGTGGTGACGTAGGGACGAGGGAGGGGACTGCTAACTGCAGTAACTGACAGGAAGTTAGCTAAAAGAACCATTCCGCTTACAGCACCTTTAACAAAACCCAATAATTTGGGCAGTGCTATCATTGGGCCCCCTAATCAAATTCCTTTGTAAATTGCAGGCAGTGTTGCCAACTCCTTTGTAAGGAAAGTGGCTGTTGGCTCTCCCAACAGTATCTAAAGGTGCGAACACACCAAACGCGTTGGTTGCGGTGGCCAACGCGCCCACCGCACCTAATCTGGCGCTTGGTCATTTTGTGTCAAAAAGTGGTTCAACGCGCCCAACGCTACACAGCTAGTCCCCCCCTCCCCCCCCTGATATATTTATTCCCCTAATCAACCATGGCTGCGATCAGAACCGACCCGACACAACAGCGATCATGTCCGCACAAAAACAACAACAACACGGCCAACAATTGTGCCAAAAGACAAATAAACAGCAACTGAACGGAACAAATAGCCTTAAAACAGATTCACGCCACTCGGAAATGAACACAAACAGCAAGGCAGCACCATACCAAACACATTTACAGCAGCATTGTGTGCAGGGCAGTAGAAAATAAAGGCAACTAGCCTACATTACCCTACCTGGCTGTGACAGGGGACCGTGGCTGGCGTAGATATAAACACCGGTGCTTCGCTGTACTCGTTGTGAAAGTTCCCCGGACTTAGCCGTTATGTTTGGGTTCATTAGCCGTTATGTTTGGCTTCATTATATGGAGGTGGTGGCCGCACACAACCGGGTGAGTTAACTACTGCTATCCGACCGGCGCTAACTTGGTTTATCGGCTAATGCACAGCCACACATATTCACTGAATTAACCAGGAAGCCCATTCTCCTGGCTCACTTTCAGGCAGCCAGCCGTAAATACATTTCCTCCTCGGTGTTTGCCTCTGTGTTGTCCTCCGCCTCCGGTCCTCCCACCGTGCCGATGTCTGTGACGTCGGGTCAAGCTCACCGCTGATTGGCCAACGCGGCTAAACGTCACGAGATGGAGCGTTAAAAGTTAAATTTTTTGAACTTGGGCGATGGTGCGCTGGCGCGTAAGCGCCGCTTTGCCGCGGCCAACGCATCATCGCGCCTAAACCAATGGTTCCCTATGCAAAAATAGGATTTTTCAACGCCGCCACCGCACCCAACACGTTTGGTGTGTTCTCACCTTAAAAGCTGATTAGGCCAACTAACAACTCCTTTGACAAATATTTGTCTAGACTGATGAAACTGGATAAAACCAGTGTTTTACCTCTGTTTACACTCCATGACTGGTAGGCACAAACTTCTTGTGAAAATGGAGAATGAGGATAGTGCCCAATGAGGAAATAAATTTTAATTAATGCCCAACCCAAGACAAAGGGTTAGGGTTGGCTAACAGCTGTGTGTGTGTGTGTGTGTGTGTGTGTGTGTGTGTGTGTGTGTGTGTGTGTGTGTGTGTGTGTGTGTGTGTGTGTGTGTGTGTGTGTGTGTGTGTGTGTGTGTGTGTGTGTGTGTGTGTGTGTCTTTTCACCTTTGTTTGACAGTCAAGTATAGAGTGAAGAGAGAGGGAGGGAGAGAGGGAGAGATAGAGGGAGGAAGACATGTAGTAAAGGGCTTCTATATATTCCACATCTTTAATACATTGTGGGTAATATACTATTAAACCATATTTATACTAATTGAACATGTCAAATCTTCAAACTCTTTCAGGTGTCCAGTTTAGGGTCAGCATGTCAGCATCCAGCGTTCACACTCATTCTCAGCAGGAAATAAATCTAGTGACACTTATGACTCATTCCATGACGAGGGCCCCCTAATCAAATTCCTTTGTAAAATGCAGGCAGTGTTGCCAACTCCTTTGTAAGGAAAGTAGCTGTTGGCTCTCCCAACAGTACCTAAAATCTGAATCGTCTCACTAACAACTCCTTAGACAAATATGTGTATAGTATATACTGATGAAACTGGAAAAAAACAGTGTAATACCTCTGTTTACACTCCATGACTGGTAGGCACAAACTTCTTAAAGTGAAACATGTAGTTAATGATTAACAAAATAAGTCTGATATTTTATTTATCTAAGTCCATTTCGTCCACGCCTCTTTCTGCTGTTCTACATAAACACATCACAGGTTAACACATCACACAGTTCAACCATCAGCGTCATGATGAAGGTCCTTGTGGTTTTGATGCTCGTCTGCTCCGTCTACGCCGAAGAGATAAAGACTCTGTCGGACCAACAGCCGTGTCTGCAGGACATCCACGCTGCACTGAGAGAGATCACCGCCTCACTGGCTAAGCAGGAGGTGGAGATGAGATACCTGCAAGCAGAGAATAAAGGTACAGTGTCTGTCAGGATAACAGTGTGCTACAAAGATGAATTGGTTCACAACTTGCAATGGAAGTAGATGAAGTCTTAAAAGTTGATGCAACAAATTGGCATTTGTTCGCTCGTGGTGTAGTGGTTAAGAGTTGTTTGTTCCAAATTTAGGGAAAATGTTCAAGTTTAAACACTCATGTATATGGGAGTGGGCAAATCTCTTTACTTTATACAAGGCTTGACCTGTATGTGTGCTCAACTTTTAAAGCTAGGCTATTTTTTCTAAGGAAATAGAAGGGGAGAACGGGTTAATGTGAGACACTTTTTACATTTGCTCTCCTTTTAGCGAGCTAAAGTGACTTATCAGTAAAATGTACACATTTCCCATTAATTCAGGATGTTTCCTAGCAATGTATGTTATCAGAATGTATTCAGGACAAACAGCAGTGAAAATATGATTGTTTCAAAAAAAAGTTGACATGTCTCACTTTACCCCAGCTTCGGGGTAAACTGAGACGGACCAAAAAATCTAGGGGGTAAACTGAACCACTTGCTTTTTCCACTCTAAACTACCATAACAACACATGTTGTAACAGTTAGAATCCTGACAGCTAGCTTGAAAATAAAATATTCCAAATCTAATGTCGGACGAGTAACAGAATCATGGGGTTTGGTCAATTTAGCAACATTGTTCTAAACACTTGAAAGTAACTCTGATCAAATACAACATATAATCCATATTCAATAATTATCATTCAAATGACAGATAGAACCAGTTTGATTAAAACACAGTCTGGGGGTCAGAACACAGGACCCTTAGAGCCAGGTAGTGTCTGGGGGTCAGAGCAAAGGACAATCAGGACCAGCTTGAACAGCCTGGGACGAACACAAGACTAGATCCAGCTGTCATTTTTCATCTTTTGAGTTTTTGATTAATATTTTTCTGCATTTGTTTTATTGGAATCATTAATTTAATAAAGACATATTACTTAGAGTCTATTGATGTTAAAGGTCACTCTTCTGTCCCCCAGATACATACCTGCCAAACCATGCCCTTGCTGACACCCCTTCAACCATCAACCCCCACCTCTAGCCCACATTGTCTTTTGTCCTATTCAAACTAGTCTCCTTGCTACCTCAAATATAATGTATTCATTAAAAGAGGGCACAGACACTGTCTCACTTTACCCCACAGCATTTGTCTCACTTCACCCCACTGCCACAATTTGAGAAAAAACTACCTCTCTCAGCAATTCAGGCTAATCTTCAGTTTTCATCATCACATGGTTTCATATGTTGGTAGTTTTATCAACATGTATGATAGAAGTTTTTCTAGCTGAATCAATTTGCTTTGGCACAACAATCGATTAAGTTGACAGCAGGAAAATGTACTTTTACATGCAAAAAAAATTTTTTTGCAAAAAAAACATGCTTACCACAGCACCATGAGGTTTCAGGGCCATGGGGAAATAAGAGGGGCTTGAAAACATATATCTCACATGACCAAAAATGTGTTCCGTTGCCTAGATACAGGGGGTGTCTCATATTACCCGATGTCTCACATTCCCCCGTTCTCCCCTACAATTTATTCAACAAATATTTTCAAATATCAAATGTGTAAAAATCTCCAAATTGCTTCTGCAGTGGAATCAAACTTTTTATTATTTTTTTCAGAACAAGCAGCAAAACTGGACAAACAGGAGGATCAGCTACAAGGTGTGTGGAAATCATCACATCTGTGTCTCTTTCTCTCCCTCCCTCACTCCCCCTCCCTCTCCCCCTCTCTCTCTCAAACTTTATCTGTGTTTGTTTTTTTTCAGATCAGCAGACTGGGGCTGAGACGCTGAAGAAACAGCTGCAAGGTTTGTGGATTCACATCTCCTCTTCTAACAAAAACACGTTCAAACATTTTCACTGTGGATTTTCAAGCAACTTCTTTTAAAGTCCCACGGTCGAGGTACAAACTTTGGGGTGGTCGTACATGCCCCCCCCCCCTGACATTAACACCATCACAGACGCAGCCCAGTTTAAATCTAACTGTGGTCATCCAAGCAACTTCTTCTCAGGGCGCAATCACACCAGGCAAAGTTGCCCAGTACCGTACTCAAGTACGATTTTTTCAAATGAACACGGGTCGCGGTGGACAGTCTCATATAAATTGTAGGGAAGACTATTAAAATAACAGTGAGAAAGAAAATCAAGCACAATGTAAACGCTTTAGGAGCCCTTCAGCCTTAACAGTCTTCTAAACAATTACCACGCCGTTAATTTACACGCTGTTCTAATGTGCAGCGCACTGTTTATTATTAATATAACGGCCCGTCATCAGACACATGTAACGATGGTTTTTGCACATCGATTGCTCCGTTAACTAATCCAAGTCAGAACTTTTTGTATGGGCAGAGACCGTTATTTTAAGTCTGTCTTTATAACGTTTCTTGTTAAACCTTAGTGTATACTGTTTCCTTATCACCGGACCGCTGAGTCCCTCAGTGTCGTTTTGGGTTTGTCTCCACCGCCGTGCGTGAAGGCAGCATTATAACAGCTGAGGAAAGGAAAAAGGAAGCGGTCAAGAAAACCTTTTTGCTTTGCTTTATGCAGCTCTCACCTTTTTATCTCTCTCCCTTTTTATTAGCCCACACCCAGGCCTACACACACACACACACACTTTAACAGTAGCTGCCCGAGACTATGGAACATGTCACCCCTTGACATTAACACCATCACAGACGCAGCCCAGTTTAAATCTAACGTGAAAACATATTAATTTAGAAAGACTTTTAATACACAGTAGCACTGGGACATTTTCCTCCTGCTGTTGTGTAAACTTTTCTCTTCTTAGTGTATGTTACATTTGATTGTTTCCTTGATGTAAAGCAGTTTGGACCTGCTGGTTGCTGTAAAGGGCTTTATAAATAAATGTGGATTGATGGATAGACGATAAACTACAGAGAATAATAAGACAGACAGGCACACAGACAGACAGACAGACAGACACATATGTTACACACAACTGATGCTGATTGCATGACTAGACCTTTTCATTTTCACACATTTTCTTGTTATTTATTTATTTATTTATTTATTTATTTATTTATTTATTTATTTATTTATTTATTTATTTATTTATTTATTTATTTATTTATTTATTTATTTAATACAGGGACAGTGCATATTATCAAACATTTCTGTCAATATGCCAGAATTAGCCAGAAGGCTATTTTTCATCTGCAGTCCCTAGACCGATGGTAAAAGTCACCCTAAGAGAAAATAAAGTTACACATTTACATAACACAACATACCTATTCACCTTATTTTGGAACGTAACCATGGAAGACGCCATTGTTGTTGATCCTGTCATCGAACTTCCGGTTAGCTTGATCTTAGTATAGCATACCTGCGGAGCCCCGTTGTTTGTTCCGTCCACTTTATGTATAAATAAACCAACTGAATAGCATCCCTACCCGGAGAAGTGACTTGGCTATGAAGCTACGTTGAAGAAACCACTCTGGGTGCTATCCAGGTATGTCAAACTATCAACAGCCTCCTCTGTTTACTGGTTTGATTAAAAAGTTTGTGAACAATTTGTAGCCTAACAACAAAAACTATGGCGGAACGAAAATTATGTATCATGTAACGTGTGTTACCTAATTAATTCTGCATTCAATTCTATGTAAACATACATATTTTACTTATTTAACAGTTAAACCAGATAATAATATAGGCTACCTACTAATGTAGATTGGGCCGAATAGGCCTATGATGACCACAATCAGGCTGAGTAGCCTACAGATCAGATATTTGCAATCATTGTGGATTATGGAAATAGTAAATGCACATGTTATCTAAGAGTTGTTTACAGTGGGGAAATTATTATTTTGTTTGTAGGCTGCATTAATGAAATACAATTTTCTATTTTACTAGGTGACAATGCAACACCCAGCACCGAGCCATGGATGTGGATGTGCCAAACTCACTGAGATGCTGTGACCCAGTGGGAGGAGGACTGGACCCTTTGTGACCATAGTTACAGTTCATGTCTCCCCCAAGAAATGTACAGTTAAATGTCAATTGGTTTACTTATTACAAGACATATGCAAAATGTACAGTAACATTTTAAATTTGTACTTATTACAAAAGACATGCAAAATGTACAGTAAAGTGTCACAAAGTTTATTAAAAACACATACTTATTTCAACAGCATTCAACAAAGAAATATTTTGTTTTAATTCCTCAAATGTATTATATTAATTAAGCAATTTTGGAAGCAGCTTTTGTGAAAACAAACAATTGTTAACATACTACCGGAAACTTTTTCTTCTTTGAAATACATTTTAACTACATTAACAGAATGTTTAACATTAGGGCGAGATGGGAGAAATGAACAGCTGGTTTAGATCTAGTTTTTACAAAGCTGCTTGTATTTCATATAGCGACAACCTGCCTGCCTGAATTTCATTTGCAATACGAGGCAGCATATATTTAAAATAGAAAGCCTTTAGACTTGGCACAATTTCTGTACAGAAATTTGCATCATTAGCTACACCCAGCAATATTGCTGCTGGGATGGGGTTACACCAACTGGAAATTGAAAATATGTCTTGTTGGTAAACTCTCCTCCCGTCATTTTAAGACTCCACTGCTCTGCTTCTTTCAGTTTAATTGTTTTTCTAAGTATTGATAACACTCTCCTTATACTTTGTGAAAACCAGCTGAGCCCAGACACTCTGTTCCTCACGTAAGGCAACCGATTACAGTACCCGCTGAACTGTAATTGGTGTCCTTACGTGAGGGACAGAGCGTCTGGCCAATTGCAATTAAAAAAAAATCTAAAATCCACACAGCAACTTCTTTACACATTTTAATATACAACATTTTGCACAATCACCTGAAAGAAGAGTGACTGTCGTAACAACAAACACGGACCAGTGGGTTTTCCCGGGAAATGTGTCCCTGCCCTTATTGGCAGTGAGTAAAGGGAGAACTGCCTCATGGGAGGATCTCGCTGTCTCTCAATCCACAGCTGAGTTCAAAGCTTTTCTTAGACTGAAAGTAAGTTTTACTTTGTTAGCCTCTTAGAAATGTAGTGGTCTCAAAAGTAAAATTTATGTCTTAGAAAAATAGTGAAGTGAAAGTCATAAGTTTCCAAAAAAGCAGATACTCAAGTATAGTACAGACATTCAAAAAGTTGGAACTCAATAATTTAACTTATTTACTGTCCACCACTTCATGTAATAGTCATGCGGCCCATGTGATTGTGATTTTAATGCCCCCCATGTTCACATCTGAGATCTTATTACTGAAGTGGTCTTCCTGAGACGTCAGAGGATTTCTCCAAGGCTGGACACTTGGAACAGTACTCAGTGTTCATCACTCCATCAGGGCTTCCCGACAGCCATGGCTCCTCTGCTGACCACTGTGCAAAAAGAAGAAAGAAAAAATATATTTTTGTCAAGCAGCAATCGAGTGGTTGAATCAATATACATGTAGGCCTACAGCAGTTCTAAATATTTCTGATTAATGATGGCAGACATCTGAATATTATAATAAACAACTTACTTTGAATCAAAGTGTTATTATTAGACTTGTACTTTCTGTGACATAGAAATAGACTGAATATCACAGATTATCCTGAATAAGTCTCAGAACTGATATTAAAATGTGTTGATTATGTAAGATTTAGTCAATCTTATTTCATTCCAAATAATTTTGTGGAAAAGAGTTGCATTAAACTGTGTAAATGTAAAACACGACTCCATGCACAGAGATGGCAGTACATCTCATTTAATAGTTGCTTGCACAGTGTTCCACTTAAACGGAGCGAGCAACTACTAAACATGGTGTATTGCCAATGCCATAATGTCTTTGTGTATGGAGTCATTTCAAATGGGATATATTTTGTTTTTATGTAGAGAAGATTTACACACTTACCTCAAATCCATTTATGTACATACTTTCTTCCTCTGCCGATTCTCATTCTCGTTGTGCTGTGATACACGAAAAAGCATGTTAGCAAGTTAAATTTGATTAGGTTTAAATAGAAATGGTATTGATTGTATAAGTAATCGCAAAGTTGTAGTGTTGTCAAAGGCTATTTTAACTAAAGTAGCTGCAAACATTTATCATGCTACTTCACATGAGTCGATATTTTTCATGTTATTTCTATTTTCTGGTTAGACAAAACATAGAAAACTGATCATTTGAACTTAATTTAATCACATAATTGTATATTGGGAAAGATTATCAGATGATATAATTTGAGATTACACTTTAGAATAGAGAAATATGCCCTTGTATGATTGCCAATCATTGTAGGTTTAAAACAAAAAAACATCATATTGTCTTACCTTCCTCAATTGAAGCTGCTTTACTTGGAGTAGCCTAGTACAGCCCGCTTTACCCCTCTGAAGGTACTGACTCAGTGCTCTTGACATTTTTCACCATGGCTCCATCTTCTCCAAGGGACAGCTAAATATGACCATAGTAATCTAGCCACTTTCTCATGTCATCCTCGTTGCGGGCGTCTGACTGCCGCATCGTAATAAGAGGATGCGACCACGGTGTGTGTAGATGTTAGCGATGTAAGCTAGTTTATCGAAAACAAACTACTACATTACAAATGGCTTAGTACTTAACTTACTAAACGTACTACTTTTACGTTTAGAACCTTTCTGTAAACAAATATTTCTTCCCTACGATTCAATTGTGCTTCATTGTTTGCCGCTGTTTACATTCTTTCGCGGCTCTGCAGCGCTGAACCGGAAGTCGCATGATAAACTCGCTAGAATCGGAAGTGGAAAACGGGGCGTTCCAAAATAAGGTGAATAGTAAAACCTACTGTTAAAAAGTAAGTAAAGTAAAAAGTACTATTAAGCTAAAATATACAATAAAAACACAGCAGAGCAACAATCAGACAACAGCAGACAATGACATGAACAGGTTAATGGTAATGTAGACAGCTCTGATTATCAATGAGACATTTCTTTAACTGGAATTTAAATGACCTATATGTGTTCAGATTTCTGATGGCTATGGGGGGAGGTTCAACTCAGTAGCTGCACGAACAGAGAAAGAAGTATGGCCAAATACACTCTTCCTAAAAGGGATAATACAATCTCCCCTCGCTGAAGCTCTAGTTCTGCTGTGATCAGCTGTTCGGATGTTGACAAACTGATGGAGCGGAGGGGATGATAGACCGTGAATGATTTTATAGACAAGACATAGATTTGAATATTTGACCATGTTTTCCCAGTTGAGTAATCTGTGCTTTTGTAATATTGGACAATGATGAAATCTACAAGGTTTCTTGTCCAGGATTTTAACAGTTCGTCTGTAAAGTGATTGTATAGGTTTCAGGGATGTAACAGTAGCTTGTGACCAAATAGGTAAACAGTAAGTGATGTGTGAGAAAATCAGAGTGCATGAACATTTTTGCTGCCTCTATAGACATTTGATGGCGAATGTGTCTAAAGTTCCTGAGGTTGAATTTGATTCGATTACAGACCCTTTTTACATGTGATGTAAATGACAACTTTGAATCAAATAAAACTCCCAGATATTTATATTCGGACACAATCTGCAGCCTTTCCCCTGAAACCAAAACATTCGGCTCAACATCGACATGTCTGTGGGACTTGGTGAAGAACATTGCTACTGTTTTTGTAGTGTTCAACTGAAGGCAGGATTGCTTCAACCAAGCTGAGATAGTAACCATAGCGTTAGTGAGCTTCTCTGCCACTTGAGAGATATCACTACCATGGACATAGACTACAGTGTCATCAGCATACATCTGCACAGAAACATCAGAACAGACCGATGGAAGGTCGTTTATATAAAGTGAAAACAACAAAGGTGCTAAATTTGATCCTTGAGGAAGACCGGTGGACAGACTGAGGGCCGCTGATTTAACAGACTGGACTCTGACATGTTGGGAGCGGCCAGTGAGGTAAGACTCAATCCATTTAAGCACATCTGACGAGAAATTGAAATGGCATAATTTTGACAGCAAGATTTTATGGTTGACAGTGTCAAAGGCCTTCTTAAGATCCAGAAACACGGCACCAACAACCCCACCTCGGTCCAACAGAGCTCTGAGGTTTTCAGTAAAGTAGCAAGTTGCAGACTCAGTGGAGTAATTTGCTCTAAAGCCAAACTGCATAGGGTGGAGAGCAAAGGCTGTGGTATTCAGATGGTTAATGATTTGTTTTGCTACCAGTTTCTCTGTAATCTTAGACACTGTAGGCAGTATGCTGATGGGTCTGTAGTTTGACATGGAATGAGGGTCTCTGCTTTTGTAAATGGGAACAACAATGGCTGGTTTCCATATACTTGGAAACATATTTTGCGAAATAGACAGATTGATAATTGTTGTAATAGGGCGAAGGACTGATGTACTGAGCTCCTTGAGCATCACTGTATCCATACCAAAAATATCTTTACATCTTGATGATCTGAGTGATTTAATGGTCTGTGATACCTCTGATGCTGTGATGTTTATTAAACTGAAGATTGATTGACATGTGTCTAATGCATGGCTGCATGTATTTTCAGGTGTGAAGCACCTTGCGATGTTAGCCACAGAATCAATAAAATAGCGCTTGAATGCCTCCGCTACAACCTCAATATTATTTGTTAGTTGTTTATTTATTTTAATTTCTAGTGCATTTTGTTCTTTGGGGCGATCACCTGTCATTTTTCTTAGCTGGTTCCATATCATTTTAGCATTTCCGTTTGATTTTTCAATCATAGTAAGAAAGAAATCTGCTTTTGCTTTTCTTAGTGTTCTTACAACTTTGTTTCTCAACATTGTGAATCGTCCTCTGTCATGAGTTAATTTAGTTTTATTTGCTATTTTTAGTGCTTGGTCTCGCTCTTTCATGAGTTTTATGATGCCTGGGTTTATCCAGGGTACAGTGTTTTTGTGTTGTTTGTACTCAATTTTTTGTGAGAATTCTTTAATAACTCTCTCAAGTGTTTTTAAGAATAATCTGCTGTCCTTTTCATAGTCAACTAAGGGTAAAATGTCATCCCATTGAATTTGGTTTGCTACAGCTACAAAGTTTTTATATTTGCTTTTAGGAATTGTAATAGTTTCCGGGTTTTTTTCTCTAACACAAAACTGGAAACGTTTTTTGGTAAATTTCCTATTGCCAAGTGTTAGATTATGGTCCGATAAACCTGTTAACATATTAAATGATTTTAAAATTATTTCTGGTTTATTGGTGAATATGAGATCAATTTGTGTCCTGGTGGAATTAGTTATTCTTGTGTCAGCTCAAACCTGTCAGTGATTTGTTTGAGCTTTTTTCTAGATGATTTCTCTTCCCAGTTGATGTTAAAATCCCCCATAATAATAATTTCTTTATCAAAATTACTTTCTTTTAACAGCTTCTCAAAATGTTCATAAAAGCTGTTATCTGTCGAGGGAGGCCGGTAAATTACAACCAGGACAAAGGACATTTGTGGTGAAAGACTGATATTGAGACCTAAACATTCTAATGTTATACAATTTGACCACTGGATTTTGTGACACTGTAATGTGTTTTTTATATAAACCATTACTCCTCCCCCTTTTTTGGATCCCTCCCTGTCTTTTCTGTGGATGTTATAACCAGGAATATTCAGAGCTGCTGATGGAGAATTTTCATGAAGCCAAGTTTCAGATAGACATAAAAAATCCAGGTTTGAATCCAGTAACAGATGACCACCTAAAAGGCCCTTTGTTTTAGCATTAGGGTCCCACACTATTCGCGAATGACTGACAGTCTGAAACACCTCCCACTTCCGGTTTTTTGCGATCCCTGGATTTAGTCGTTTTCTGTTTACATTCCGCGTCACTATGGGGACGCGTGAAGCGCCAGTTTTTGAAGTGGTTGCAGAAGGCCCCAAAGAAACATTGGATCCATCCGACGACCCCCCGAAGTCATCTGTTTGCAGGCCCGTTCCCCGTAATCCCCGGAGGACACGGCGCGCTCCACCTACGTCGACACCAGGCATTCCACCAATGCAAACATCGGCATGAGAAACCCGCACACGCCGACCCGCCACAGCACCAGCACAGTTCCCCAGCGTCCCATCCGCGTCAGCACCAAGCAGAGACGACGGGCAGTAAAGGTTAGAATGTCCAGGACTACGCTGTAGCGCATCATACAGTGGGCAAAGTTGTTGGACTGTAGTAGCGCGCTCCTCCACAGGTCTCTCCTCCGGTGTAGCACGGTGCGGTCCTGGGCATTGGTGTATGTCACCAGATAATATCAAACAAATTGTGATGATCAGTGCATTGGTCGGTTGTAAGCCTGAAGTCGTCTTAGTCTTTTTCCATATTTGTTTGTAGAGAGAGGGATAAATGAAAGTCATAGCCAGAAGGTGTTTGCCAATGTTTGGCTTGGCGTTGTTGTTTGTTTGTTTGAAGAGTAGATCCATACTGTTGAACAACATTTTTCCATAGAATGAAAGTTGTTGCTTGTTGTCAGCATGTTTGAGGTCCAGTTCAACTGTAGATGGTATGAAACCAATACAGAAAGTGTATAGTAGGAGAGCTGTGAACACAACTGTCGCACCTGCAGCCAAGTTTTCACTTGTTAACATATATTTTTATAACTCAGTGTTGTTGCTGTGAACAGCTGATGAGAGAGTGATGTCAGAGGATTCTAAAGGATGACATCATGAGCGAGGCCTCCCATTGGCTCAGCCTTAATCTGCTCTGATCTCTCTCACTCTCCCCCCCTCTCTCTCTCTCTCTCACACTCTTCCATCTCTCTCTCTCTCTCCCTCTCTCACTCTCTCCCCCCTTTCTCTCTCTCACTCTCTCTCACTCTTCCCCCCCTCTCGCTCTCTCTTCCCCCTCTCTCTCTCTCCCCCCCTCTCTCTCTCTCTCTCCCCCTATCTCCCCCCTTTCTCTCTCTCTCTCCCCCTTTCTCTCTCTCTCTCTCTCTCTCTCTCACACACACTTCATCTGTGTTTTTTTTTTCAGAACAAGCAGCGAATCAGCAGACTGAGGTTGATGAGCTGAAGAAACAGCTGCAAGGTTTGTGGATTAATCACATCTCCTCCTCTAACAAAAACATGTTCAAACATTTTCAACCAGAATATATTTTCATTACTAAAGAAATCTTGATAAAGTGACAGCAGGTCACTGTGGTCATCCAAGCAACTTCTTTTAAAGTCCCACGGTCGAGGTACAAACTTTGGGGTGATCACACTTTAACAGTTGCTGCCCGAGACAATGGAACATGTCACCCCCTGACATCACAGACGCAGCTCAGTTTAAATCTAACTGTGGTCATCCAAGCAACTTATTTTAAGGGCGCACTCACACCAGGCAAAGTTGCCCTGTACCCTACTCAAGTACGATTGTCCCCCCCCCTCCCTACTCCCCTGCTGGCCTGTACTAACACAACACCTAAAGATCTGGGGCCGTATTCACAAAACATTTTAAGGCTAAGAGTAGGTCCTAACGTGCTGATTTAGGAGTAACTCTCAAAAATAAGGGGCGTTTCACTCCTAATTTTAGGACTCCTAACTTTTTAAGATAAGTGTAATTCACAAAGCCTTTTAGCGCTAAAACTAGCTCCTAAATCTATGAAAAGCTAAGAGTCCTCGAGAGGACTCCTAAGTCACTAAGAGTAAATCACAGACAACCATTTGATGGTGTTTTGGAGATATTTAATGATATTGAGCTTTATAAAAGGTACCTTTAATAGCTGTAAGGGTTTATTGATCTTAGTAAAGCTATATTTAGAAAGTATAGACACATTTATATATATCATATTTATATAAAAATATATTTATTAAGTTCCTTTTCCTGCAGTTGCTTTGGGTTTATGATGCACTGAAAGTTACTGTTAGTGTCACGTTTGGGTTTAATTTCCTACTAGAGTAGGCCTATAGGCTATGTGGCGCTTCGCAGCATCTCCTCCGTTCCACAGGTCCGCTACTGTATAGTTGCGCGTCTCGCCTTTTTCCTTCCGCATGCATTTTACGATTTCGCCGGCTGTTGTTTCTAAATGGTGAATTTCCTGGTTTGTCGCTGTCTGACTATTGCTGCATAGTCGCCGTTGAGAGAAATACAGTGAGAGTGCATGGCGTGCAGCTGTTCAATGAGGATATTTTTTCCGATTCAAATCATTGTAATATTTAAAATTAATAGGCCTATGTGGCGCTATTGTAGGCTAATTGTGAACGAAGGTGTGGGAAACCCTGCAGTATCTTGGTTTCATGTTAAATCAGTGTCACTTGTCATTAATTGTATATAAAAACTCTTTACTTTAATACAGCGACACGATATGGATATCTCCCACAGTGTTTCTATCATAAATTCACTCTTAGGGACTCATTCCCTCTCAGCCAATCACTGTGGGCATAGAAGGTATGAACATGACGTCATCCATAGCAACAGGGTCAACCACGCCCTCTAGTCTTAGTTTAGTAGTCCCTCCCATTCCTTAGTAAAAGTTGGTCTTATCAGCTTTGTGAATAGGTTTTAAGAAATTACTCCTTACTAAGAACTTTTAGTGCTCCTTAGGAGTACTCTTAGTGCTTAGATAAAATGTTTTGTGAATACGGCCCCAGTTTCCTGAGTACAGTTGCTCCTTCCCTACGACACTGTGCACATTTGGGATTTGGAGTGTAGGCTAATTGTAGGCTAAACGATTGTTTTTGAATATTTTCATCTGGCCAAATTTGCATCAAATATTCCACTTCCAACTCAGAAAACAAGAATCCCTCTGCAATTGTTTTTTCAAATGTACGTTGTGCTTGAACGTAATGGGTCGCGGTGGACAGTCTCATATAAATTGTAGGGAAGACTATTAAAATAACAGTGAGAAAGAAAATCAAGCACAATGTAAACGCTTTGGAAGTGGAATCAAACGTTGTATTTATATTTTCAGAACAAGCAGCAAAACTGGACAAACAGGAGGATCAGCTGCAAGGTGCGTGGAAATCATCACATCTGTGTCTCTCTCCCTCCCTCTCTCCCTCTCCCCCTTCCTCTCTCCCCCCTTCCTCTCTCCCCCTCCCTGTCCCTCTCTCCCTCTCCCCCTCCCTGTCCCCCTCTCTCTCTCTCTCTCTCTCTCTCTCTCTCTCTCTCTCTCTCTCTCTCTCTCTCTCTCTCTCTTAAACTTTATGTTTTTTTTTTCAGATCAGCAGACTGAGGCTGAGACGCTGAAGAAACAGCTGCAAGGTCTGTGGATTAATCACATCTCCACTTACAAAACGTTTTCAAACATTTTCAACCAGAATATATTTTTCTTACTAAAAACAAATATTGCTTAAGTGACAGCAGGTCACTGTGGATATCTAAGCAACTTCTTCTAAAGTCGAGGTACAATCTTTGGGGTGATCGCATTTTACCAGTTGCTGCCAGAGACTATGGAACATGTCACCCCTGACATTAACACCATCACAGTGGAACCCAGTTATAATCACTTCTTCTAAGGGCACACTCACAGCTGATGAGAGAGTGATGTCAGAGGATTCTAAAGGATTAAGCCTTAATCTGCTCTGATCTCTCTCTCTCCCCTCTCTCTCTCTCAATCTTCCCCCCTATCTCTCTCTCTCTCCCCCTCTCTCTCCCCCTTTCTCTCTCTCTCTCTCTCTCTCTCTCTCTCTCTCTCCCCCTCTCTCCCCCCTTTCTCTCTCTCTCTCTCTCTCTCTCCCTCTCTCCCCTTCTCTCTCTCCCCATCTCTCTCCCCCTTTCTCTCTCTTTCTCTCCCCCTCTCTCTCTCTCCCCCTTTCTCTCTCTCTCTCTCTCTCTCTCACACTTTATCTGCGTCGTTTTCTTTTCAGAGCAAGCAGTGAAACTGGAGGATCAGCAGACTGAGGTTGATGAGCTGAAGAAACAGCTGCAAGGTTTGTGGATTAATCACATCTCCTCCTCTAACAAAAACATGTTCAAACATTTTCAACCAGAATATATTTTCATTACTAAAAGAATCTTGATAAAGTGACAGCAGGTCACTGTGGTCATCCAAGCAACTTCTTTTAAAGTCCCACGGTCGAGGTACAAACTTTGGGGTGATCGCACTTCAACAGTTGCTGCCCGAGACAATGGCAGCTCAGTTTAAATCTAACCTGAGAACTTATTTATTTAGAAAGACTTTTAATACACAGTAGCGCTGTGACATTTTCCTCCTGCTGTTGTGTAAACTTTTCTCTTCTTAGTGTATGTTACACTTGATTGTTTCCTTGATGTAAAGCAGTTTGGACCTGCTGGTTGCTGTAAAGGGCTTTATAAATAAATGTTGATTGATGGATAGAGGATAAACAGCTGAATATCTCTCTCTCTCTCTCTCTCTCTCTCTCTCTCAGGTAAACAGGTGGCTTTCTCTGCCTCTCTGTTGGCTACTGGTAGCGCTCAAACCTTTGGACCCTTTAGTGCACAGACTCCTCTGGTCTACAAACACGTCGTCACCAACATTGGAAGCTCCTACAGCCCAGACACAGGTACCTGAACTAGACATATCCATAATTCAATTTCAAGCAATGGTTAACTTTGAGATATGTGTATATTTAGCCTCCATTACATTATTTCTCCTATACAACCATAGTATTAACAGCCATCATTTCAACATTAGTTTTTTCAATACTCTGAAACAAAAATCTCAACTTCTAAAGCACTTACATGAACCAAACTTTCCATAATCATTCTTAGCACTATTCTGAAGGTTATTACAGAAGGATTAGGTCATATGTTGTTCACTGTCTGATTTATGAGACTTCTCCTTCTTACAAACATGCTGAAAAAGCATTTTTTAGGAGCTGTATCTATTATTTTTATGATTTATAAAATGAAAAAGTCCAAAATCTGTTCTGTAAAAGCTTTGGAAACTAATACGTTGAAAAAATTACAGATTTGAACTCTGGCTTCATCCAACATCTAGATTTTGGGTTTTAAAAAGAGATGCAAATTCATGAATAATTGATTTGATTTTGGCAAATATGCAAATTATTTCAAGAATTTCTCCAAAAAAATGAAAACTATTTTTTTATGTCAGTAACCAACTGGCAAGGTTTCATGGTAATATCTATACATTTAATTATTTACCGTATTCACCTGCAGTGTCTTGCTTTAAAAAAAAAAAACTTTCCACAGGTAACTTCACTGCACCGCTGAAAGGAGCCTATCACTTTGAGTGGCACCTTTATGGACTCGGAGGTAATGCTGGTTATACCGCCGCCTACTTGGTGAAGAACTCAGAGTACATCTTCACTGTATTTGAGTCCCAGCAGGACGGTGGACAGTCTGCTTCTCAAGGCGCCTCACTGCTCCTGGAGGCTGGAGATGTCGTGTCTGTGCATCTGTATTCTGGCGCAACAGTGTATGACGACACCAATCACCACAACACCTTCAGTGGCCATATGCTTTTCACCATGTAACACACACACATCTTCACCTACATGATGTTAATGCAGGTTTTGCTTTTCTTAAATAATTCTTGCATTTAAAAGATCATAATCTTAATCTTAATCACTGCAGCAAAGTCAAGTTAACTCAGTTTCCTTCATATAAAAGCATATAAGTCATAAATGTTCAAATCTGCAACTGAATGAAGACAAATTTCATGTCATGTTATTTGTCTGATTCCTTTGTCATTAAACATCACTGCAAAGCATCTCTGGACGTTTCATTAATATTGTTGGTTCATTTAAATATCAACAGTTTAAAAGCAACAACAAACAATTGCTTCAAGTCGTAATGAAACAAGACAGAAGTTTTTATTGCTCAGATTATTTAAACACTTTGAGCCGTTTCCAGTATTTACCTTCATTGGTCTGAAAGTTTAATGTATTTAAGTTATAGATTCACTAACATACTTGTATAAATATCTTTATTATATGTTGGTTTGATTAAAATGCAGCAGTTTAAAGTCAGCTCTACTTGTATTCAGACTTTCCTAAGCTTATATTCAGATACAGGTACGGGGTGTCAAAGGAAAATATTTCAACATTTTCATAGAAGCTAAAGTACATTAGAAAATGCAGAATATTATTGGACTGTTTTTGTATTTATTTGTAGAGCCAATTTGAATCATTTTAACACTGCTGGGTGGCTAGCGATTAGCATAATATTAGCATAGTAGTCTCACTAACCAATTAACACTATGGGTAAGCAGCTAGCGCTTAGCATGTAGCTAGAAACACTTTGAGCCCAAAAGTATAGTGAGAAATTGGAAAACCTTCATTTGACTCTGTTTGTTTTGTTAAGAAAAGGTTTCTGAACTAAAACAGCATTTATAGTCTCTTTTCTCTTCACAGTAGCTAGCTAACAACACATTAGCATTGGCACGTTCAACACTCACCGGAGATTCAAGGTTATAAATAGCCTCGTTTGAGTAGGAGCCGTCTTGCTCAGACCTGTGCAATTATGACGCGCGTCTTGCTGAGCGCAGAGCATAATTGTGCGGGTCTGAGCAAGACAGCTCCTACTCAAACGAGGCTAATAACTGGACAGGAGTAGTTGACCCCCTGCAACGTGGGGTGCACATGTACCATTTTCTGCCACTGTAATTACACAGTGTCAAGCGCCCTCTACTGGAGAACACATGCAATTACATTTTGAAATACCACACAAGGGGTTAGTAGCCCTATACATACTATATATGTAGTAGCCCTATATTCCATATGGGTTACATGACATTAACATTAAATAACACAGCTTAGGTTTAGTAGCCTCTTTTCTGTTACAGAAACCGTGGACTCCATTTCCTCAAAGGCTGGAGAACACAATACTTCAACACAATGAAATAAATGCAATGTAACAGAAAAAATATCACCACACAACGTACTACTGTGCACAAATTAAAAGCAGGGAAGTCTGGGGACTGGAACACACCCTGCGTTCCAAGTCACACACTTTTTCTTTTAACTACACTACATACTAAAGTACAGAAGAGTTTTAGGGCCATGGGAGTGAAACATTTTTTTTTCATTATGTTGAGAAATGTCAAGAATAAAGATGAATACTGCAAAATGCAATTGGAGTTAGTGGGGCATCTAGGTATTGTTGGCATACTGCAATTGACATGCATGTATTGCGACATCCTAAATCTCTTTCTGGCATACTAAATAGTATGAAAGTATGGATATTGGAATGCAGGGCCAGTCTTTCTCTGATCAGATGGTTTACATGTACCAGCATCGTTTCACCAGCAGGGGGAGCCCACTCTCTGTGTCTCTGTGGATGTGCATTTTTTTATTCAACTTTATTGATATAAAAAAATCACTTTTTCACATTGTAGATAGATAGATAGATAGATAGATAGATAGATAGATAAATAGATAGATAGATAGATAGATAGATAGATAGATAGATAGATAGATAGATAGATAGATAGATAGATAGATAGATAGATAGATAGATAGATAGATAGATAGATAGATAGATAGATCGATCGATCGATAGATTGATAATTAATGAAACTTTAATGTCAAATACAAACGTGTTACAAGTTTCAACTGAGTAAGAACAAATAAAAAACATTGATGTTGTTTCAGTAACAAGTCAAAGTTCACACACACACACACACACACACACACACAGTAGCACAAGCACACACACACATACACACACACACACACACACACACACACACACACACACACACACACAGGTTGCGTTCCGAATCGCATACTTTCTACTATATAGTATGTAGAAAAAAGATTTAGGATGTCCCGATTCTTGTGGCCAGATTTAGGATGGTTAGAAGTACCCGGATGTCCTACTTCATGCGGCCAAGATTGTTAGTGTTGAAAAGCATAGACATTATAAAGGATAGACGCCGCATTGGGCGTTGAGCGCGAGAAATGCGGGCGCCATCTTGGACCGGTCACACGTTCCACTCAGTGTAGTCTGTTTGGCAGGTGGAATGAACTGTCAGCGCATGTAATTAATCATATCTCATTAAATACCAAACTGATTTTCACGCGGTTTTCTTTGCTGCAAAGATCATACACGTAGTTAAGATACAGGGCACAAGTTTTGACGTGTTTTAATATTCATAGTGGGCTTAACAGTCATAGAAGATTCTGATATGATATAAGTAACCAGACGTCCGAGTCACACACTTCGTCCGGGAGGAGATTGAAACGGAGGATGTGTTTCTGCTTGGGGAACATATTGAGGAGACACAGTTTGGCATCGACAACCACCTGTTGTCATTGGTTGTGTCTGTCTTTCACAAATTAAGGCTGCACCACATTGCCAAACTCGATCGCCTCGCTTGTATTTCTCTTCGGAGTAAAATGCGATTGTAAGGATGGTTAACTTTATTTTATGCATTTGAGTATTATTGTTTGCTGTTGTTGTTTGATTTTCCCTTAATTTAATACTTTTGATTGCTGTGGTTTTGTATTGAATGTGTTTTTAAATGTACCGCGCTGCAAGGCACGCATTGATTTCCTGTCTGTGTCTGAGGAACCAACTCGAGACTAGACTGAACTTGGTATTCCCCCCTAGTATAGAACATTGGACAACCAAGAAGACTTTGCTTTTAAATAATCCCGTCCTCTTTTAAGAGGCAATTGCCTAACAAGCTTGTGTTTTAAATTAGAGAAATAAAACATATTTTTACATGAACACTCATGTTGTCCTTCTCTTTTAATGAGATATTATACACTGGTTTTTATTTATATTTAATGCCTTCATGGGAAACATCCACCCTTCATATGTACCATGCTCGACTACTCCTCCTAAATTGCCCCGAGCTAACTCCAGTTTAGGAATAACTGCCTTTTCATGTAGTGCCCCTAATTCATGGAACGCTCTGCAGAGCAACTTAAAAATGACTGCTCTTCCTACTCTTGGTTTATTTGAATCTATGATTTCTGAATTTTACACATCTGACTGTAACTGTTTTAGCTGAATTCATTGTTCATTTAGTATTTTATTTTTGCTCTTGTTTTGTATTTTGTATAGGCCTACTTTATTTAAATTAATATATTTTATCCTATTTTATTTCTGTTCTCTGTTTATGTTATCCCTGTGATTGTCTTTATTGTGTATGCTCGTCACTGTAAATGAATAAATATATTTATATATAGCCTAATCATATATTGTTAACTTATTAAAATAGCTGACTTTACTGCCCCTATCTGTTTCTGCTTCTCTATCATATTTAGTCTAAAGTGTGTGATTTGCAAAATACATATCATAGCCTACATCACATATCATAAAGGTGACCAGACGTCCCCATTGTTGGTTGCCTGTCCCTGTAAACAGAAACAACTACCTGTTCCCGTTTTGTTGACACCTCATTAGGTTTTTCAGTCAGATTGCTAGTCAAACTGGAAATGTCTCCGTTTTCCCCCTTTCTGGGGGATGTTCCTCGTTTTGATCTCCGACGTCTGGTTACTTATATCATATCAGAATCTTCTATGACTGTTAAGCCCACTGTGCATATTAAAACACGTCGAAACTTGTGCCCTGTATCTTAGCTACATGTATGATCTTTGCAGCAAAGAAAACCGGGTGAAAATCAGTTTGGTATTTAATGAGATATGATTAATTACATGCGCTGACAGTTCATTGCACCTGCCAAACAGACTACACTGAGTGGAACGTGTGACCGGTTCAAGATGGCGCCCGCATTTCTCATCAGCGCCAATAGGCAGTAGCGGCCAACGAGGCGTCTATCCTTTATAATGTCTATGTTGAAAAGTGCATCCTATTTGGGCGATTCTGACCCACAATCCAGTGCGCACGTGAAGTGACGTCACATCGACGAAGCCTCCATATAAAAACAAACGGGGATGCGACGGATATAAAAGCAAAAGGCAAGATCAAGGCGCAATGTTATGATGAAATAAGAGAGTAAAGTATGTCCCAATAGTATGCCTACTGCATCCTAAGTAGATTCTTTTTATCGTCGGATGTAGTATGTAGAATAGAAAAAAGAAAGAGTATGCGATTCGGAACGCAACCACACACACACACGCTGCACACGCGCGCGCGCTGCACACAGTAGCATAAGCACACACACACAGGCTACACACACACACACACACACACACACACACGCAGGCTGCACATACGCACGCACACACTCACTCATTCACAGTAACCCACACACGCTGCACACGCCTACATTCTTGCAACAGGTTGAACCGGTGATTTTCACTGACTTCACTGTTAAAACCTTCGCAGGTAAAAACACCTGAGCCAAGTTTAAGACACGCGCGCACACACACACACACTCACACTCACACACACACACACACACACACACACACACACACACTCACACTCACACACACACACACAAACACACACACACACACACACACACACACACACGTCTTGACACTGATAGGCTCTACCATTTCTGTGTCAACTCGTTTGCCGGTGTCTTGAAAGTAACCAACATTAATTCATACGAATAAAAGCCTTCCTGTTTGAATTTATTATTAATGAATTCAAGAGAAGCAAATAATAATTTAAAAAACATAAAGTGAAAACCAACTTAAAATACAAATGTGTTGAGTTCTGGAGATTCCCTAATCACTCATGTTCTTCCTCTTATCCGGTGTTCCCAGTATGGAGAAATATGAAGTGAGAAAGCACAGCACATTGTCGGTTAAAGATCTCTATCAAAGTGGATTCATTTCCTTACATCATTTATTTTACATCAAACAAGCAGTTTGGGGTTATGTGTCTTGCTCAAGGACACATGGTAGAGATGATGGGACCCTTTCTCTTCTCACTAGGCTGAAAAGGGCCAGCTCTGTTAAGCTTCGTTACTACATATTCAAGCTTCAAAGTGTCTTGAATGTTTACACTGCACGGAGCATTTTCTTACATTTACTTGAATGTTCACAACCCACCCAGCAGTGTTAAAATGATTCAAATTGGCTCCATAGTTACAAATAAATACAAAAACTGTCCAATAAAATTCTGCATTTTCTAATGTACTTTAGCTTCTATGAAAATGGTGAAATATTTTCCTTTGACACCCCGTACCTGTATCTGAATATAAGCTTAGGAAAGTCTGAATACCAGTAGAGCTGACTTTAAACTGCTGCATTTTAATCAAACCAGCATATAATAAAGATAATTATACAAGTATGTCAGTTGATTTGGACAGTACTGAACTATTTGTGTGGATATCAGAAAGGTATAAATAAAATAAACGGGCCACAGTTGGAAATTGTGGGTTTTTTAAACTGTTTTACAGACTTTTAAGCCAATGTCTGGGTAAATTTAACAAAATTAAAACTCATCAAACTCTACACAATGTGTATGCAACATAGGCCCCAGTTAGCCTATATAGTCACAGTTTCAGATATTGGGCTTTAATTTTTGGAAAAACGTTGGATTCACCCTTAAGCACCAGAATTATTAAAGAAATGAAACTTTCATTAACATCATGCATTAACATCATGTAGATGAAGATGTTTGTGTGTTACATTGTGAAAATCAGATGCCCACTGAAGGTGGTGTGGTGATTGTGAGTGTCATGCACTGTTGCGCCGGCCCACAGACGCAGAAACACAACATCTCCAGCCTCCAGAAGCAGCGTGACGCCGTTAGATGCAGAGGCCCAACCGGACGGCTGGTACTCGGTTGCGATGAAGATGTGCTCTGAGTTCTTCACCAACACAGCGGAATTATGACCTCCGGATCCATAAACGTGCCACTCAAAGTGATAGGCTCCTTTCAGCGGCGCAGTGAAGGCACCTGTGGAACATTTTTTCATTTTAAAGCAAGAAAGGGTAAATATTTTATTTATAGATATTACCATGAAACCTTGCCAGTTGGTTACTGACATAAAAAAAAATCTATTACATATTTCTGAGAAATGTCAGAAATAATTTGCATATTTGCCAAAATCAAATCAATTCTTCATAAATTCATAAAAACCCAAAATCTAGATGTTGGATAGAGCCAGACTTAAAATCTTTTCGACATAGTAGTTTCCATAGATTTTACAGATCAGATTTTGGATTCAGCTTTTTTCATTTTATAAATCATAAAAATAATAGATACAGCTCCTAAAAAATGCTTTTTCAGCATGTTTGTAAGAAGGAAAAGTCTCATAAATCAGACAGTGAACAACATATGAACAAATCCTTCTGTAATAACCTTCAGAATAGTGCTGAGAATGATTATGGAAAGTTTGGTTCATGTAAGTGCTTTAGAAGTTGAGATTTTTCTTTCTTTCTTTTTTGAGTATTGAAAAATCTAATGTTGAAATGCTGGCTGTTAATAATATGGTTGTATAGGAGAAATAATGTAATGGAGGCTAAATAACCATTTAGGTTAACCATTGCATGAAATTGAATTATGGTTTTGCCTACTGTATATCGCCTTAAATGGAGAACCATCGGCCAAAACTGAAATGTCGAGTTCAGGTACCTGTGTGTGAGTTGTAGGCGTTTCCAAAGTTGGTGACCACGTGTTTGAAGACCAGAGGAGTGTGTTGGTTAAAGGGTCCAAAGGTTTGAGTGATAGAAGCCACCAGAGAGGCAGAGAAAGCCACCTGTTTACCTGAGAGAGAGAGAGAGAAATATATTCAGCTGTCTGCACTGTTAGAAATTTCCCTTTAAAAAAACATTAATCAACTGGCAGCAGGGTTGCCTTTATATTACTGTTAAATTAACATTATTTTACTGTCACTAAAATTTACAGGATTATACTGTTAAAGCTACAACGAGTAAGTCGGCACGTTGGCGACACCTTTGAACAAAAGCGGTAGTATTTTTACGACGCCAGGTGTCGTGAAGCTCGTGCAGGGCGTGCGAGATTCAAATAATCAGGAAGCAATATAGTGCGTGTCCGTGTGTTGAAAGTGTGAGGGCACCGGACTCTTTTCGGCTCGGTGAGAGTGGTTAGTGACACAGCATCAACTACACCTGACTGCAATGAGTTGATGCAGGTTCACCTAACTACTCTCTCTCACGGAGCTGAAAGAGTACGTGTCCTCACAGAAAGCGAATGAATGAGAGACGGCAGTTAGTTATGGATCACGATGAGGTAATATGTTTATGTTGTTGTAAATAATGACTATTTCAGATGAATAATGGTCATCTGATGATGCTGGTGAGGCAAAGTAAACTTTGTTTTAGTAGGCTACCGCTCATTCATTTAGGAGTAAACACTGCAGTCTAGGTTCACTCCGTGAAATTGTGTATACGTTGCTTGGCAACGCCCTCCCGCCCGCCTATCACTCCCTTTTAGCTTTTCTTCATTGCATTTTCTTTTTTTTCTTTGATGGTTCAGCCCCTATATCAGTCATTATGACGACAAATAACTGTCTCAAACAAGGCTCCCGCTCCCCTTCTAGGGTGACCAGATCGCATTTCCATTACTTTTCACACGTCCCGCAAATTGAGACGTTGTCCCGCATTGTTATTGAATGTGAGCCCCCCTTTTTAAATGCGTGTTTTATAATCTGGCATTTATCCGATAGATGTGAGGAGACAGCAGTCTCCGTTTGTCTGTGTGTGTTTGTCTGTGTGTGTGTATCGGGCTGCTGGGCTCAGTGGCTCTGTGAAGGTGCTGCCTGCAGTGCTTCAGCGTTTACCTTCCTGTTACTTCAAAATACAAGCCAACTCACGTTTGTCAAGTGAAATGCTAATGTGAAGCCAGTGAAATGCTTTTAATGTGAAGCCGCAGCCTTAATGCTCTATTCGTTTAACAGTAGCTAACTTAACTGCTGCGCGCTGATCTAAAGATAGTGTTTTTCAATATAGAAAGCTGTGTCTCTGGCATTACCGGTGGTGACACGAGTTTATTTTGCTAAAAAAATGGCACTTTGTCCTGCATTGTCCCGCTCAAACGTAGTCTTTGTCCCACATCTGGTGAATTGGGATCTGGTCTCCCTATCCCCTTCCCTCACCTGGAGTGATAGGCTTCTCAAATCGCGTTCCTGCGCCACACTGAAATCTGCGACCAATACGGATATGTGACCATAGAGCATGCACGCGTGAACCGAAAATCGGACTGGGTGTGCGACCAGACCAAATGCAGTAATAAAAACTATATAAAAACGTCTTTCTTTGCACTGATGGTCTCGTTTGCTGTTAAAGGTAATTTATGATTATGAGAGGAAACATGAGGCTGTTTTAAAGATATTTAAATGTTACTCGTTGCCGCTTTAATGAAAAAAAGGGATGAACCTGGACTAAATGTTTGTTATGTTGCTGTTTGCACCGTGAGCGAAGGGGATGTTATATTTCATTGGGCAGATCTGTTTCATTCCATATGTAAATTTACTATGTCCCCTTTGTGTTAAAATGATAAACATAGAGAGCAGCTTCTGTTTGTTACTTCAAGACACTTGTTACAATATATCAACTTCAATGGAATGATTCATTTCTATTGTAAATTGTCTCCTGAGTTGAACTAGGGATCTGGCTTAAGAGTTCCACAAACTGTTTTGTTATAACCAAAAAAACAACAGTTTGTTCACACAGAAATGTTTTATTTAAACAAAGTGCATAGTGAGGTAATGGAATGACACATCCCCTTTACTGAGGGTGCAAATAGCAACATAACAAACATTTAGTCCAGTGCAAGTCATTGTGGGAAAGGGGGCATCTTATCTCTACAATACACTTTGTTGTGCTTACTTGATTTATCGAAGGCAATCCGTTTCCTTCATTCTACTGAGTAAACACAACTTCAGACTAACTTGGTTTAATTACGTTAACTGCAATTTCCATTTCCAAGTAAATATAACTCAACTTTAAGTAAACTTAACCAGAGGATATAAAGTAAACAACACTTATTAGTTAAGATGTGGATGGATGAGGATTAATGAAGAAAATTGTGTAAGCTTCACATGTGCAGGCAGCTCATGTCAAGTTGTCCCTTCCAAGTTTGATGGTAAATTAACAGCAAAGTTCAGTATTTTTGAAAAACATTACTGTTCCGTAAAATAACAGCAAAGGACTGTCATTTAACAGACTGCCTTTTATATTAACAGTTAAATGCTGTTTTTTATAAATAACAGGTTAATGCTGTTGAAATCCTGCTGTAAATGTACAGCAATTGTTTACAGTGTGTGAACACAACCCTGGCATCAATATTCTCTGTAGTTTATCATCTATCCATCACTTTAAGAATATATTTCAATTAGGAAAATATATTCTGGTTGAAAATGTTTGAACATGTTTTTGTTAGAGGAGATGTGATTAATCAACAAACCTTGCAGCTGTTTCTTCAACTTCTCAACCTCAGTCTGCTGATCCTCCAGTTTCGCTGCTTGTTCTGAAAAAAAACAACGCAGATAAAGTTTGAGAGAGAGAGAGAGAGGAGGGGGGAGAGGGAAGGAGAGGGAGGGAGACACACACACAGAGATGTGATGATTTATACACACCCTGCAGCTGATCTTCCAGTTTTGCTGCTAGTTCTGAAAACAAAGATAAAGTTTGTTTAGAAATTGTAGAATTAGAATCAACTTTATTGTCTATGTAACACACAAGGAATATGACTCCGTTAGTTCACAGAAAAGTAAACATTACTAAGAGCTTTAATCTGTATTAAAATGAAAATATGCCATGACACTGAATCCGATGCAGAATAACAGTGTTTCTTAGGGTTAGAATGCAAAAACACAACAGAACAAAAGTTTTAGAAAATATATATTTTGACAGTTTTTTATTGTAATTTACTCAGTTTAATGTCTCAATGTGCTCTGGAATGAAGGTAATCAATCTATATGATCAAACAATAATATAAATATACTACTTCATGCAGGTCAATACTGTCCTCATAATGCCTCAGAGGGTGTAGTGACACAGTCCATTCCAACACTGCTTTTATACAGACATTGCATCAACTTGCAAGGCTTTATTTACTTCAAAAGACCTTTGACATTTTTGGTAAGCTAAAGTTTACCTCTTCCCTTTGTTTCAGCTCATTCACTGGACTTGAACTGCATTTCAATAACACTCGAACAATGGTTCTGATCTAGTGTACTACACTATTAACCTGACAGATACTGTACCTTTATTCTCTGCTTGCAGGTATTTCATCTCCACCTCCTGCTTAGCCAGTGAGGCGGTGATCTCTCTCAGTGCAGCGTGGACGTCCTGCAGACACGGCTGTTGGTCCGACAGAGTCTTTATCTCATTGGTGTAGACGGAGCAGACGAGCATCAAAACCACAAGGACCTTCATCATGACGCTGATGGTTGAACTGTGTGATGTGTTAACCTGTAATGTGTTTATGTAGAACAGCAGAAAGAGGCGTGGAGGAAAAGGACGTGGACAATGAATCATTAACTCACTGGGAATATTTTCACTGAGCGACCTTAATTACCCTGATAATCACCATATAAGGTCAGGCCATGAGGAAGGCCCGTTCCATCATGGCTGATTCAACCCATCCCCTGTACTCTGAGTTTTCCTTGCTGCCATCAGGGCGCAGATACAAGCTGACACTTTGCCGAATGAACCGGTTGAAAAAAAAATGTATGCTGCTGCCATCAGACTCGTCAAGAACCACATGAAACTGTGATCTGTTATTTGTTGTCTTATCTGTTATGTGTTAATGTTTCTCTTTTACTGCTGACTGTGCATCAAATTGCCCCTCTGGGATAATAAAGAGACCTTCAACCTTGAACCTCATCTTGTCCAAACTGAATGATGTTATCAAAATGTGACTTAGAGCCAGAGGCTTGGTTTAGATTCCACTTCCTTTCTTGTCCTGTCTGTGTCCTCTATACCACGAGTACCCCCATTTCAAACATGGTTTTCTGAAAATTGCAGAAACCAGACGATCCAGGTTTGAACATACAATAGTCACACCTTTCATGGAGCCTGCATGTAGGAGCTGGGGTGGAGCAAAGTAGAGAGAGAGAGAGTCACTCACTCACTCATCCGAGACAGTTAATGTTGATAACAGTCAGTTAGGACAAGAGAGGAGTTTCAAGGTATCTTAATTATTCCTGAGGGGCAATTTGATGTACAGTCAGCAGTAAAAGAGAAACATTAACAGATAAGACAACACAGATCACAGTTTCATGTGTTTCTTCATCTTGATCAGTTGAGTGCCAGCAATCTTGCTGCACCCTTTCACAATCCCCTGCAGCAGATTATTCTGTTTCACAGAGAGTGACCCATGCCAGCAGGTGGAAGGCACCATGTTCCCAGACAGATCAATTACTTATCTAACTCTCTTTCTTACAACTATTATTTTGGTTAATGGACTCAAGCCTCTGTCTCCAAATCAAATTTCCTTTAACAACAAAATCACAACCATCAGAGCTGGCATTACTAAAACCACCGGTGACCTCTGCAATTAACCCCGTAAAATGCAGGCAGTGTTGCCAACTTATCTGTAAAGAAAGAAGCTGTTGGCTCTCCCAACAGTACCTAGATGTAGCTAATTTGGCTAACTAGCAACTCCAACAACCAGTGTTTACCTGTATACACTCCAACACTGGTTGGCACGAACTTCTTCAAGTGAAACATTTTCCCAGTGAGTAAATGATTAACATTATCCAAGTCCTTTTCCTCCACGCCTCTTTCTGATGTTCTACATAAACACATCACAGGTTAACACATCACACAGTTCAACCATCAGCGTCATGATGAAGGTCCTTGTGCTTTTGATGCTCGTCTGCTCCGTCTACGCCAATGAGATAAAGACTCTGTCGGACCAACAGCCGTGTCTGCAGGACGTCCACGCTGCACTGAGAGAGATCACCGCCTCACTGGCTAAGCAGGAGGTGGAGATGAAATACCTGCAAGCAGAGAATAAAGGTACAGTGTCTGTCAGGTTAATAGTGTGCTACAAAGATGAATTGGTTCACAACTTTACGATTTTTTCTAGCAAAGGAAGTAGATGAAGTCTTAAAAGTTGATGCAAAAAATTGGTGTTTGTTTGCTCATGGTGTAGTGGTTAAGAGTTGTTTGTTCCAAATTTAGGGAAAATTTTCAAGTTTAAACACTTATGTATATGGGAGTGGGCACATCTGCTCGCTTTATACAAGGCTTGACCTGTATATGTGCTCAACTATTAAAGCTGGGCTATTTTTCTCAGGAAATAGTAGGGGAGAACGGGGTAATGTGAGACACTTTTTGCTCTCCTTTTAGTGAGCTAAAGTGACTTATCAGTCAAATGTACACATTTCACATTAATTCAGGATGTTTCCTAGCAATGTACGTTTTCAGAATGTATTCAGGACGAACGGCAGTGAAAATATGATTGTTTAAAAAAAAAGTTGACGTGTGTCTCACTTTACCCCAGCTTTGGGGTAAACTGAGACAGACCAAAAAAATCAAGGGGGTAAACTGAACCACTTGCTTTTTCCACTCTAAACTACCATAACAACACATGTTGTAACAGTTAGAATACTGACAGCTAGCTTGAAATCAAATATTACAAAACTAATGTCAAACGAGTAACAGAATCATGGGATTTGGTCAATTTAGCAACATTGTTCTAAACACTTGAAAGTAACTCTGATCAAATACAACATATAATTCATATTCAATAATTATCATTCAAATGACAGATAGAACCAGTTTGATTAAAACACAGTCTGGGGGTCAGAACACAGGACCCTTAGAGCCAGCTAGTGTCTGGGGGTCAGAGCAAAGAACAATCAGAACCAGCTAGAACAGCCTGGGACTCAGAACAGGACTAGACCCAGCTGTCTTTTTCCATCTTTTGCGTTTTTGATTAATATTTTTCTGCATTTGTTTTATTGGGATCATTCATTGAATAAAGACATATTACTTAGAGTCCATTGCAGTTAAAGGTCACTCTTCTGTCCCCCAGATACATACCTGCCAAACTATGCCCTTGCTGATACCCCTATAACCATTCATCCCCCACCTATGGCCCACATTGTCTTTTGTCCTATTCAAAC
Organism: Ammodytes marinus; assembly: GCF_949987685.1. Taxonomy (NCBI): domain Eukaryota; kingdom Metazoa; phylum Chordata; class Actinopteri; order Uranoscopiformes; family Ammodytidae; genus Ammodytes; species Ammodytes marinus. Next base: position 488,666 of record NC_137218.1, read on the forward strand.
TAGTCTCCTTGCTACCTCAAATATAATGGATTCATTAAAAGAGGGCACAGACACCGTCTCACTTTACCCCACAGCATTTGTCTCACTTTACCCCACTGCCACAATTTGAGAAAAAACTACCCCTCTCAGCAATTCAGGCTAATCTTTAACTAGCATCATCACATGGTTTCATATGTTGGTAGTTTTATCAACATGTATGATAGAAGTTTTTCTAGCTGAATCAATTTGCTTTGGCACAACAATCGATTAAGTTGACAGCAGGACAATGTACTTTTACATGCAAAAAATACATTTTTGCAAGAAAAAAAACAGGTCCCCTCTCTCTCTCAAACTTTATCTGTGTTTTTTCTTCAGATCAGCAGACTGAGGCTGAGACGCTGAAGAAACAGCTGCAAGGTTTGTGGATTCACGTCTCCTCTTCTAACAAAAACATGTTCAAACATTTTCACTGTGGATTTTCAGCAACTTCTTTTAAAGTCCCACGGTCGAGGTACAAACTTTGGGGTGGTCGCACATGTCCCCCCCTGACATTAACACCATCACAGATGCAGCCCAGTTTAAATCTAACTGTGGTCATCCAAGCAACTTCTTCTAAGGGCGCAATCACACCAGGCAAAGTTGCCCTGTACCGTACTCAAGTACGATTTTTTCAAATGAACGCGGGTCACGGTGGACAGTCTCATATAAATTGTAGGGATGACTATTAAAATAACAGTGAAAAAGAAAATCAAGCCCAATGTAAACGCTTTAGGAGCCCTTCAGCCTTAACAGTCTTCTAAACAATTACCACGCCGTTAATGTAAACTCTGTTCTAATGTGCAGCGCGCTGTTTATTATTAATATAACGGCCCGTCATCAGACACATGTAACGATGGTTTTTGCACATCGATAGCTCCGTTATCTAATCCAAGTCAGAACTTTTTGGGCAGAGAGCGTTATTTTAAGTCTGTCTTTATAACGTTTCTTGTTAAACCTTAGTGTAGGCTACTGTTTCCTTATCACCGGACCGCTGAGTCCCTCAGTGTCGTTTTGGGTTTGTCTCCACCGCCGTGCGTGAAGGCAGCATTATAACAGCTGAGGAAAGGAAAAAGGCAGAGGTCAAGAAAACCTTTTTGCTTTGCTTTATGCTGCTCTCACCTTTTTATCTCTCTCCCTTTTTATTAGCCCACACCTAGGCCTACACACACACACACACTTTAACAGTAGCTGCCTGAGACAATGGAACATGTCTCCCCCTGACATTAACACCATCACAGACGCAGCTCAGTTTAAATCTAACCTGAAAACATATTAATTTAGAAAGACTTTTAATACACAGTAGCACTGTGACATTTTCCTCCTGCTGTTGTGTAAACTTTTCTCTTCTTAGTGTATGTTACATTTGATTGTTTCCTTGATGTAAAGCAGTTTGGACCTGCTGGTTGCTGTAAAGGGCTTTATAAATAAATGTTGATTGATGGATAGATCATCTCTCTCTCTCTCTCTCTCTCTCTCTCTCTCTCTCTCTCTCTCTCTCTCTCTCTCTCTCACACACACACACTTTATCTGTGTTGTTTTATTTCAGAACAAGCAGCGAATCAGCAGACTGAGGTTGATGAGCTGAAGAAACAGCTGCAAGGTTTGTGGATTAATCACGTCTCCTCTAACAAAAACATGTTCAAACATTTTCAACCAGAATATATTTTCATTACTAAAAAATCTTGATAAAGTGACAGCAGGTCACTGTGGTCATCCAAGCAACTTCTTTTAAAGTCCCACGGTCGAGGTACAAACTTTGGGGTGATCACACTTTAACAGTTGCTGCCCGAGACAATGGAACATGTCTCCCCCTGACATTAACACCATCACAGACACAGCCCAGTTTAAATCTAACCTGAAAACATATTAATTTAGAAATACTTTTAATACACAGTAGCACTGTGACATTTTCCTCCTGCTGTTGTGTAAACTTTTCTCTTCTTACTGTTTGTTACATTTGATTGTTTCCTTGATGTAAAGCAGTTTGGACCTGCTGGTTGCTGTAAAGGGCTTTATAAATAAATGTAGATTGATTGATAGAGGATAAACTACAGAGAATAATGATGCCAGTGTTGTGTTCACAGACAGCTGAATATATTTTCTCTCTCTCTCTCTCTTTCTCTCTCTCTCTCTCTCTCTCTCTCTCTCTCTCTCTCTCTCTCTCTCTCTCTCCTCTCTCTCTCTCTCTCTGTCTCTCTCTCTCTCTCTCTCTCTCTCTCTCTCTCTGTCTCTCTCTCTCTCTCTCTCTCTCTCTCTCTCTCTCTCTCTCTCTCACACACACACACTTTATCTGTGTTGTTTTATTTCAGAACAAGCAGCGAATCAGCAGACTGAGGTTGATGAGCTGAAGAAACAGCTGCAAGGTTTGTGGATTAATCTATCCATCTATCTACAGTTGTGTTCAAAAAAATAGCAGTGTGTTTAAGAAATTGAGGCAAGATCAAAATCCTTATCATAGCTTTTATTTCCAAACACGCAAATGCATTGGGGACATTGCACATTCTATTCCAAATCCAAATATGAAGAAAAATGTCAAATCTTTCTTCATCTTTACAGAAAGTGACTTGAATTCAGTGTTTGGGGGTCGTCTAACAAACTGTCTGCGGCCCCTATTCAAGCCACAGTACACTTTGAAGACACTGAAGCATGGTGGCGCAGACATCATGTTATGGAGATGTTTCTCATACTATGGTGTCGGGTCTATTTATCGCATACCATGGATCATGGATCAGTTTGGTTACATTCAAATACTTGAAGAGGTCATGTTGCCTTATGCCGAAGAGGAAATGCCCTTGAAATGGGTGTTCCAACAAGTCAACGACCCCAAACACACCAGTAAGCGAACAAGATCTTGGTTCCAGACCAACAAGATTAACGTTATGGAGTGGCCAGCCCAATCCCTGGACCTCAATCCAATAGACATCAAAAATGCTGTTTTTGAGGCAAAACCAAGAAATGCAGAGGAATTGTGGAATGTAGTCCAATCGTCTTGGGCTGAAACACCTGTTCACAGGTGCCATAAGTTGGTCGGCTCCCTGCAACACAGATGTGAAGCAGTTCTCAGAAACAGAGGTTATACAACTAAATATTAGTTCAGTGATTCATAGGAAAGCTAAATCTTCATGCATGTTTCAGCTGATACAGTAAATGTTTGAGTTGTAAAGAAAAATGCAGACACTGCTATTCTTTTGAACAGTCTAATATTCCTTTTTCTTCACTTTCTGTAAAGATGAAGAAACATTTGACAAAAGCTTCTTCATATTTGGATTTGGAATTGAATGTGCAATGACCCCAATGCATTTGTGTGTTTGGAAATAAAAGCTATTATTAGGATTTTGATCTTTACTACATTTTTTAAACACACTGCTATTATTTTGAACACAACTCTATCTATCTATCTATCTATCTATCTATCTATCTATCTATCTATCTATCTATCTATCTATCTATCTATCTATCTACTCACTCACTCACTCACTCACTCACTCACTCACTCACTCACTCACTCACTCACTCACTCACTCACTCACTCACTCACTCGACAGACAGACAGACAGACAGACAGACAGACAGACAGACAGACAGACAGACAGACAGACAGACAGACAGACAGACAGACAGGCACAGATGTTACACACAACTGATGCTGATTGCATGACTAGACCTTTTCATTTTCACACATTTTCTAGTTTTCACTTGTTTACCTATTTTTATAACTCAGTGTTGTTGCTGTGAACAGCTGACGAGAGAGTGATGTCAGAGGATTCTAAAGGATGACATCATGAGCGAGGCCTCCCATTGGCTCTGCCTTAATCTGCTCTGATCTCTCTCTCCCCCCTCTCTCTCTCTCTCTCAATCTCCCCCCCCCCTCTCTCTCTCTCTTCCCCCTCTCTCTCTCTCCCCCTCTCTCTCCCCCTTTCTCTCTCTCTCTTCCCCCTCCCTCTCACTCTTCCCCCTCTCTCTCTCCCCCCCTTTCTCTCTCTCCCCCCCCCCTCTCTCTCTCTCTCTCTCTCCCCCTTTCTCTCTCTCTCTCCCCCCCCCTCTCTCTCTCTCTCTCTCGCTCTCTCTCTCTCTCTCTCAGGTAAACAGGTGGCTTTCTCTGCCTCTCTGTTGGCTACTGGCCGTCAACACTTTGGACCCTTTAGCCAACACACTCCTCTGGTCTACAAACACGTCGTCACCAACATTGGAAACGCCTACAGCCCAGTCACAGGTACCTGAACTAGACATTTCAGTTTTGGCCGATGGCGAAAACAGTTGAATTTTCATTTAAGGAGATATACTGCAGGGAAAACCATAATTCAATTTCAAGCAATGATTAAATTTGAGATGTGTGTCTATTTAGCCTCCATTACATTATTTCTCCATACAACCATATTATTAACAGCCATCATTTCAACATAAGTTTTTTCAATACTCTGAAACAAAAATCTCAACATCTAAAGCACTTACATGAACCAAACTTTCCATAATCATTCTCAGCACTATTCTGAAGGTTATTACAGAAGGATTAGTTCATATGTTGTTCATTGTCTGATTTATGAGACGTTTCCTTCTTACAAACATGCTGAAAAAGCATTTTTTATGAGCTGTATCTATTATTTTTATGATTTATAAGATGAAAAAGTCTGTATCCAAAATCTGTTCTGTAAAAACTTTGGAAACTAATACGTTGAAAAAATTAAAGATTTTAACTCTGGCTTCATCCAACATCTAGATTTTGGGTTTTAAAAAGAGATGCAAATGTATGAATAATTGATTTGATTTTTGCAAATATGCTAATTATTTCAAGAATTTCTCAAAAAAATTTAAAACATTCTTTTTATGTCAGTAACCAACTAGCAAGGTTTCATGGTAATATCTATACATTTCATTGTTTACCTCAGTGGTTCTCAACCTAGCCTTTATTTTTTTCCCATCCCGTAGCGTAGCCTCTTCGCGCCCCCCTCTACCGGGGGGCGCGAAGAGGCTACGCTACGGGATGGGAAAAAAATAAAATATTAAAAAAAGATTTTAAAAAAATCTTAAAAAAAAAAAATAATTGTCAGCGACTGCTGCCATGAGCCCCTGCCTGTCCAAGAGCACTTACAGGCGGTTAGTCTCTCAGTAGCCTCCCGCAGCAGTCTCAGAACAGAGAGGAAATACACACTAGCCTACTCCGCGTCCAGGCTGCAAATGAATCGCGCATGCGCATGGCCGCTGCTGTTCCCACCCTGTTTCTTCACTCACTCCCACGGCAAATAAATTGAACTGCATTTCACTCACACTGCTCCAGTCACTCCAGTTTCTTGCCAAGTTCGCTTGTGCCAGCTATCGCTAGTCTATCTGTTATCAATCTTGATATCGATTTACTATCGATAGCCTCAAATCGAGGATGATTTGATGTTTATCAAACATTGCACCAAGAATTGAGGATCTTTGCAAGGCAAAGCAGGCTCAGATCTCACATTAAAATCGCCTACCTGCAAGCTTCTGTCCAAAATGCAGATTATTACTATTCCAGGGGTTGAAGTGGGACGGCTCCTCAGATAAATTAATAAATAAATGGTAGTGCTGTCAAACGATTAAAATATTTAATCGAGATTAATCACATAAATGTCATAGTTAAGTCGCAACTGCAATGACCCAGCTTTGGGGGGGGGGCCCAGCTTGCAGAAGGTTGAGAACCCCTGATTTACCCTATTCACCTGCAGTGTCTCGCTTTAAAATGAAAAAAAACTTTCCACAGGTGCCTTCACTGCGCCGCTGAAAGGAGCCTATCACTTTGAGTGGCACATTTATGGAGAGAAAGGTGGTGCTACTGGCGCCTACTTGGTGAAGAACTCAGAGAACATCTTCTTCGCATATGAGTATCAGTCGTCCAATGGATCGTCTGCTTCTAACGGCGCCTCACTGCTCCTGGAGGCTGGAGATGTCGTGTCTGTGCATCTGTATTCTGGCTCAACAGTGTTTGACAACACCGACCACTACAACACCTTCAGTGGCCATATGCTTTTCACCATGTAACACACAAACATCTTCACCTACATGGTGTTAATGCAGGTTTTTAATTTCTTTAATAATTCTGATGCTTAAAAGATCATAATCTGAATCACTGCAGCAAAGTCCAAGTTAACTTCTCGTTTTCCTTCATATAAAAGCATATAATTCATAAATGTTCAAATCTGCAACTGAATGAAGACAAATTTCATGTCATGTTATTTGTCTGATTCTTTTGTCATTAAAAATCACTGCAAAGCATCTCTGGGCGTTTCATTAATATTGTTGGTGTCATTTAAATATCAACAGTTTGAAAGAAAAAACAAACAATTGCTTCAAGTCGTAATAAAACAAGACAGAAGTTTTTATTGCTCAGACCATTTAAACACTTTGAGCCGTTTCCAGTATTTACCTTCATTGGTCTGAAAGTTTAATTTATTTAAGTTATAGATTCACTTACATACTTGTATAAATATCTTTATTATATGTTGGTTTGATTAAAATGCAGCAGTTTAAAGTCAGCTCTACTTGTATTCTGACTTTCCTAAGCTTATATTCAGATACAGGTACGGGGTGTCAAAGGAAAATATTTCACCATTTTCTTAGAAGCTAATATATATTAAAGAATTCAGAATATTATTGGACTATAACAGTTTTGTCAAAAATATGTAATTAAGGAGCCAATTTGAATGATTTCATACTCAAGCTTTACTTAATAAATTAGTTTATGTTAATCCATAGTAATACATCAGGGTTGCTCCCCCTGACTACCAGTGTTTTAGCTAAGCTAACCTGGATACTAAAAAACTGCAAGAAAAGCCTTATCTTCACTGGTTCAAGTAACCTCTCAGCTGCCATTATGGTTGAAATGCAGGACTGCCAAGATGAGCCTGTAGAAAAAGCAGATTGTGCAGTTCACAAGTTGAACATATGAGTAAACCCAGAAGAACAACAATAAACATTTGTTAACCCTAATTTACTTTTGTGTGAAATGTTGAGGCAACACTGCGGCTGCAAATTGGCCCTAAGCCATTGAAAAGACAGAATGTTACAAAACAATATTCATGTAGATTTGAGTAGAATTAAAAACACCAAGCTAAAACTAATACCGTCTATTATAGCAGCCCTGCAATAAGGGTTATAATGTCCATCCACTTTTGCATTATTTGTGAACAGTTAATTATGAACATCCTCATCAAATGGTACTACTTACAAATTAGGACGCTATTGCTAACACATATTAGCCGTTATGGGTTGCTAGCTAGTGGGTTATACACGAAAGCTAAGCTGTCAAACAATAATGAAGAATAACCACATGTTGCTTCTCATCTAAATTATTACGGCGGCTAATTAAGAAGTTTGAAAACATTAGAGAACAAGACTTACACTGCAAACTTCCAGTTTTTTTCGTTGAATTGAAGTATAAACAACCGCAGGTCCTGTTGTCGATATCCCATCCTGAACTTCACCATATCACCAGCACAATAGGCCTCCTGTCTAAACTGATCGCCACTAACCACTGTGTGTTCTGTGACAGAGGCTTTTTGAATAATCCTCTGTTATAGGCTAGGCCTACTACTACAACTACAATACTTATACTCATTATAATAGGCCTTATAATAATAAGATGTAATTATATAGCACACTTCACATTATATGCCGATAAAAAGACAACATACTAACCTTAATGCAATAATTCTAAAGTAATGTTACTATGGAAAACATTTAACAGCAAAAGAGGTCTGTGACTGAGAGGCTGGCTTTGTTTACATACTAAATCCTAGCAAGTTAGCTGAGGCTAGCTGAACTAGCCAGCAGAACAAAAATAGCGTGCTCAAAAGTTAGTTAGCTTACATTATAGCTACCACCACCTCCACCCCACAAGTGAACTTCATGATGAACCAATGCTTACCTTCATCCTCCTGTGAGCGTATTCTTCAGTTTTCTTCTTCTTTTTTTATGTGACGTGCGGCTGTCAATCATCCCAACTGTCGGCAGACGTCACTTCACTCGCCGTGTCACGGCCTGATTTACCCCACTAACAGAAGCCACAGCTTCCCTATCACAGCAGCTTAGTTTTTTTTTATTTCCTAAATTTACTTTTTAAGCACATTAGTGCTTCAGTGAACACATGAGGGGCTTGGCTGGCTACAAATAAAGAAGGAAATAAAATTTTTGCCCATATATTGAGGCTGAATTTACCGCTCAGGGGCGACTGTGGCTCAGGTGGTTAAGCAGGTCGGCCAACAATCCAAGGGTTGGCGGTTCGATTCCCGCCTGGCAACCTGTGTCATGGTTGTTGTGTCCCTGGGCAACACCTTGCCTTGTGTGAATGTGTATGACTGCTGTATGTTTGAGGTGGTGGTCGGAGGGGCCGATGGCGCTGAATGGCAGCCACGCTTCCGTCAGTCTGCCCCAGGGCAGCTGTGGCTACTATCGTAGTTTTCCACCACCGGTATGACTGTGTGTGAATGAATGGAACCTGGAACCCTGTAAAGAGCTTTGAGTACCTTGAAAAGCGCTATATAAATCCAATCCATTATTATTATTAAGTATTACAAAATTATTCCAGAAAATATTACTAAACAGCTCCCATAGGACACAGTTGAATTAGCCTCTTAATTTTCCCTTGAATTTAAAGTGGGTCCCAATTGTAGCGTACCGCATGTTAACTACATGTTATCCAGGTAGGATTGAATGGTTCAAATTTGAATGAGTTATTCAGCTAAACTAAGTACAGAAGTAGTAGAGGAATAAAGATTTGAACACTACACACTATTGTTCTTTGTATACATTTTATTTACACTATTATTTGGGTTTATTCAGGTCTGAGGTGGCTCTCCTCTCGTGTCTTTCTCTCATACATTTTTCTTCTTTAATATCTTATTGTTGAAGCACGAGACGTGAAAATGTCATTGCCAACAATCTTGATATCTTGATCTACTCCGAGTCTCTCAGGGATGACAGAGCTTCTCACACTCCTGAGAAAACCCATTTCCGCCTCTCATATAATCTAGTTCTTTGGGTCATGGCCCAGCCTTCATGACAATAGGTGAGAGAAGTAACAAAGAATAACTGGTAGATCCAGAGCTTTGCGTTACCATTTATCATTTTAAAGGGGGTCCAACGTGAAATGTTTGATTGAACAGAAGTGAACCATATTTTGACATTAGCTGTTTGCTGACTAGAGGTGTGTGAACCAGGAAGTTGATGGTGTTTATGATGAAATCAGGAAATGTTCATATTGTTCATTGTTCATATTTGCAAAGTCACAGACCTGCAGGATGTGCAGCTTGGAAGTAATGCATCAGTTAATGTAACACATCAACCATGCAATCCTTCACCCTCACGTGGCTCCATGTTTTCATGCTCACAATAACTTCATTCATTCATCAGCAGGATGATGTACGAGCACATTCAGGGTCACACAGACGTCCAGACTTAAACCACTGAACACTTTAAGCTACAGACTTCAAGGAAGCTGCACTTAAAAATCTTTATACAGAGTTTATTCATAAAAGCCTTCCTGTTTGAATTTATTATTAATTAATTTAAGAGAAGGAAATAATCATTTAAGAAACACATAAAGTGAAAACCAACTTAAAGTACAAATGTGTTCAGTTCTGGAGATTCCCTAATCACTCATTTTCTTCCTCTTATCTGGGGATTCAGAGGTGTTCCCAGTATAGAGATATAATGGCGCCCTGAATGAATTCTTTGTCTAATTTGATGACACTGGATCTGAACAAACCTTTGTTTTTTCTTTTCCTTTTCCTGTTCATGCTTTACTTACTTTCCACCACTGGTTGGCACAAACTTCCTCAAGTGAAAGATGTTGTCAGTGTGTTTATGATTCTGAAAATGAGGAAATCCACGTGTGTTTATGTTTCTGGGAATAAGGAAATACTCAGAAAACCTCCACGCCTCTTTCTGCTGTTCTACATAAACACATCACAGGTTAACACATCACACAGTTCAACCATCAGCGTCATGATGAAGGTCCTTGTGGTTTTGATGCTCGTCTGCTCCGTCTACGCTGAAGAGAAAAAGACTCTGTCGGTCCGCGCTGCACTGAGAGAGCTCACCGTGGAGGTGAAAAACCTGCAAGCAGAGAATAAAGGTACAGTGTCTGTCAGGTTAATAGAAAAGCATTTAAACCTTTAGAAACACTGTTGTTATGCACATTGCAGTGTCATGGCATATTTTCATCAACAGTAAGTCACTAAGTATTTTTCACTTTCCTGATTACAATTTCTCTTTTATTTGTTGATTCTGTTTCTTGATACAATCAGTCTGATAAATGTGAACAGGTGACTTTCTCATAGCTGTATAGATCTTTGATGGGGAACTGTGGAAATAAAAGAACAAAATAAAATAACATTACAAAAAAGTTTAAGTCTAAACTAAACAAGTCTAACAGAGAGTATTTAAGTCCACCTTTTAAAGGTGCAGTGTGTAATACGACATCATCAAGAAAGTTCTACAAAGTTCTAGAATGCAACCCAACCCTTTCAAATAATAACAGAAGCTACAGTGGCCTTCAAGGACAAGAACAATTCTAAATTTGAAACAATGCACCTGATGACATTCCAACTATGACACTTTCAAGATGGCGGCACTAGGCCTTGGTCCAAGATATGCAGAAATATGGACATATATGAGACCCTTTCTAAGGGAAAAAATAATAATAAAAAAAAATAATTAAGCTATTATGCACTAAATTAAATGTACTTATGGATATTATAATTACTTTCTACAAAATCTGCTAGGAAATAAAACCCAAATTCTACACACTGCAGCTTTAAGACTACACTAAACAGCTCACATAAAAAGGCCTCAACAAAATGCCTTGTGTAGATGAGACTGTATTACAGAATCGGCTTTATTTAGAAATAAATAATTTCTCATTTATACTTCCAAGATAAATAACTTGCATTCCTTGGGTATTGCATCTCCCAGGAAATGGACAATACATTTGATTGTAATTCTGAATTTCATCCACAAATCTCTCAAAGCAATTACCAAACAAACTGCTGCTGCAGTGGAATCAAACTTTATCTGCATGTTTTGTTATTTTTTCCAGAACTAGCAGCGAAACTGGACAAACTAGAGGATCAGCAGACTGAGGTTGAGAAGCTGAATGCAACGCTGCAAGGTGTGTGGAATAATCATTCATTTTTGGTTTCTTCCAGAAATACTTTGGGGCATTTTCCATATAAATTGATGGTGCAGTGAAATCACATTCTATGTTTTATTCTTTTTTAAGAACAAGCAGCAAAACAGCAGACTGAGCAGGAGAAACAGCTGCAAGGTGTGTGGATTAATCACGTCTCCTCCTCTAGAGTATTATACTATTAAGTTCAGGTTGTGAGGATTTCTTAATTGTTTAAAGTTATACACCGTAAGATTTGTATCTAATTAACTGTCTGTTAAGTCCCTATCAGTCAAACAGTGGATTAAAACTATGGTGATTAAGCATGTGAGTGACCCACTGATGAAAGCGCCTGTATTTGCTGCTTTGCCCTGTTATACTATCAGAGGGGCTATGCCGTATCAACCTGATAGCTGCAATGGTGCGTTCATGTACTCAGGACATGGGAGCTTCAGACTCAGTAGTACTCAGTTCAGACCTGTGTGCATTCCAGTACATCTGTTTGTTTTTTAAGTTTGTTTGTATCTTTTATATACAGACTATGGTTTGTATAAGACATGGTCCTAGGTCCAACATTTTCAAAATGTATGAAAAGATGTTTCTGGACAGTGTGTGTGCTGCCGTGTCTGAAGTTCACCATTTTCCATGTGCACTCGAATGCAGCAGGAAAGCCTGGGCCCTTTATATACTATCTATAGGCCGGGGCGAGAGCTCTAACTGCTGTAGTGATACAAACTCTCTCTGTCTGCACTTCTCATAACTTCTGGGTCACAATGTTGGATCAGAACAGAGAAAGCATTCTGCAGGTTCAAATCTACTGACTTCATACAGTCAATAATGTTAAGTGTAGAAAGAAACTCTGGTCCAGAAGAGCCTGCAATTACATTTACAGCCTCTAGAAATGGCAGATTACAGCTTTAAAAAATATTTTTAAAGACAATTTGTGTGTGTATTTGTGTTACTAAGTGCAGGGTGTGTGTGTGAAGCTGGACTGTATTGTGGTGCATGATTTCACCACAATGACAGAAAGGAATGATCTGTAAATTAATGTCTCTAGCCAGTTGTGCCTGCAACCAGTGACATGCCTGTTTTGTCACAGATGGGTAGATGATAAACTACAGAGAATAATGATACCAGGCTTGTGTTCACAGACAGCTGAATATATTTCCATTGCACTCTCGCTCTCTCTCAAACTTTATCTGCGTTTTTATTTCAGAACAAGCAGCAAAACTGGACAAACTGGAGAATCAGCAGACTGAGGTTGAGAAGCTGAAGAAACAGCTGCAAGGTTTGTGGATTAATCACATCTCCTCTAACAAAAACATGTTCAAACATTTTAAGGCAAGGCAAGTTTATTTATATAGCACAATTCAGACACAAGGCCATTCAAAGTGCTTTACAGGGGCAAGATTAAAATACAGAATACACATTAGAAAAGTGAATGAATAAAATATTTAAAAGCGAATGAAACCAGAATATATTTTCCTTACTAAAAACAAATCTTGCTAAAGTGACAGCAGGTCACTGTGGTCATCCAAGCAACTTCTTTTAAAGTCTCACGGTCGAGGTACAAACTTTGGGGTGATCACACTTTAACCCCTTCAGCCCCGGCGTCCATTGGAATGGACATGACATATTTCTTTCTCTAAACCAATAAATACTCTGTAATTAGATGATGTCAGCATTGCTGGTTACTGATTGGATCCTGATTATCCAATCAACATCATGTAATGACTTTGAGCATGCTCTGAGAGTGACAGACATCTGACAAGACAAGTATGGCTGAGCAGATCCAGAGAGGGAAGAGTAACTGCCCATTTTCAATCTAAGATCTACATTTATGTTCATGCTAGCCAAACAAACGTGCTCTCAGTGTAATTTCAACTATTACAAGTGATAATATTTGAAGTTATTTTGAACATATGTCACGTAATTAATTTGTAGGATTTTTTCTAAATCCGATGTCCATTGTAATGGACATCAGGAGTCGGGCGAATAACCTTGTTAAAGGTTAATTAGCATACTATAAAAAGCATGGTTATGTGTTGGAAGTTCCATGATCGTTTACTGAAGGCAAAACTGATTTATTTTTTATTTTATCTTATCTACAATCCTACATATATTGTCTTCATGTGCATGTTCAGATTGCGTCATAGCATTTCCCTCTCTTCTAGTAGGCACTGGGCTTTCCTGGTGATGACCTCACTGCCGTTCCCTACCCTCGCTGTGATACACCTATCAAGTTGTGCATGTTCAGAACCTTACACAGACTCAAAAACATCCAGTTCCAGATGTTTAGGCCATACCTGAGGACATATAAGCTTTTTATTTTTAATGTTTGTATGGCATTTTACGTGCATCGTGTCTTGGTGTCCATTGGAATGGACATGAAAAAAAACTCATAAAAACATGAGTTTGAAAAAAAAAAGCGGGTCCCTTCAGACATTTGACCCGCATTTTTTGTGCTGGGCACAAAAAATGCGGGTCAAATGTTTTTTTAACAGTTGCTGCCCGAGACTATGGAACATGTCTCCCCCTGACATTAACACCATCACAGACGCAGCCCAGTTTAAATCTAACATGAAAACATATTTATTTAACAAGGCTTTTAAAACGCAGTAGCACTGTGGAACTGCTGGTTGCTTTATAAATAAATGTTGATTGATGGATAGAGGGTAAACTACAGAGAATAATGATGCCAGTGTTGTGGCATCACAGACAGCTGAATCTCTCTCACTCTCTCTCTCTCTCTCTCTCTCTCTCTCTCTCTCTCTCTCTCTCTCTCTCTCTCTCTCTCTCTCTCTCTCTCAGGTAAACAGGTGGCTTTCTCTGCCTCTCTGTGGGCTTCTGGCAGTCAAACCTTTGGACCCTTTAACAGACAAACTCCTCTGGTCTTCAAACGCGTCGTCACCAACATTGGAAACGCCTACAACCCACACACAGGTACCTGAACTAAACATTTCAGTTTTGGCCGATGGCGAAAATAGTTGATTCTCCATTTAAGGCGATATACTGCAGGCAAAACCAAAATTCAATTTCAGGCAATGGTTAACGTCTTAGAAACGTACTGAAAAAGCATTTTTTCTAGGAGCTGTATTTATTATTTTTATGATTTATAAAATTAAAAAAGTTTTATCCAAAATCTGTTATGTTTAAACTTTGGAAACTAATAGGCTAGGTTGAAAAAATTAAGATTGTTTTTTAGCCAGATTTCTCTGGCTTCATCAACATCCAGATTTTGGGTTTTAAAAAGAGATGCAAATTTGCAAATAATCGATTTTATTTAGGAAAATATTTAAAACATTTCATCAAAATGTGTAACTTTTTTTTCATTTAATTTCACATTTTTTGGTTTCAGAGACCAACTGACAAGGTTTCATGGTATATCTATTTTTTTACCCTATTCACTTGCTTTAAAATGAAAAAAAAAACTTTCCACAGGTGTCTTCACTGCACCGCTGAGAGGAGCCTATCACTTTGAGTGGCACGTCTATCAACAAGGTAGTCATCAAACCGGTGCTGTGTTGATGAAGAACTCAAAGCCCATCTTCATCGCATACGAGTACCTGATTAAATACTATGCCTCTGCTTCTCAAGGCGTCACACTGATCCTGGAGGCTGGAGATGTTTTGTCTGTGAGTCTGTATACTAGCGCAGCAGTGTTTGACAATCACAATCACCACACCACCTTCAGTGGGCATATGCTTTTCACCATGTAACACACAAACATCTTCATCTACATGATGTTAATGCAGTTTTTTAAATTTCTTTAATAATTCTGGTGTTTAAAAGATCCTAATCTTGGGGCGCTCCTGTGGTATAGTGTAGAGCGCGTTTTGAAAATGATCATAATCTTAATCTGAATCACTGCCTCAAAGTCAAGTTAACTTCTCAGTTTTCTTCATATAAAAGCATATAAATCATAAATGTTTAAATCTGCAACTGAATGAAGACAAATTCATGTGATGTAATTTGTCTGATTCTTTTGTCATTAAAAATCACTGCAAAGCATCTCTGGACGTTTCATTAATATTGTTGGTGTCATTTAAATATCAACAGATTGAAAGCAACAACAAAATTGCTTAAAGTCAAAATAAAACAAGACAGAAGTTTTTATTGCTCAGAGCATTTAAACACTTTGAGCCGTTTCCAGTATTTACCTTCATTGGTCTGAGGAGTGTCATTCATTTAAGTTATAGATTCACTTGCATACTTGTATAATTATCTTTATATGTTGGTTTGATTAAAATGCAGCAGTTTAAAGTCAGCTCTACTTGTATTCTGACTTTCCTCAGCTTATATTCAGATACAGGTACGGGTGTCAAAGTAAAATATTTCACCATTTTCAGAGAAGCTAAAGTACATTAGATAATGCAGAATATTATTGGACTACAACTGTTTTTTCATTAATATGTAATTATGGATCAAATTTGAATTATTTTGACAGTGCTGGGTAGCTTGTGAACATCCAAGCTTTCAACCGGAGAGTGAGGTACAAAGATACAAAGTACAAGTGCCTCAAACTTGTACTTAAAATAATATACAAATACTTCATTTCACCTGTGATATTTCAGATATAAAAACTAGTCAATGAGAGAAGTGAGCAGAACGGAGTGACAGAGCTTTTTATATTTTAATTACATCAATGTGTTAAAAGTCTTTGTACTTTGTCATCAGAATATAAAAACACAGAGTTAAGATTATTAAACAGGTTAGTTGTAACCTAAACATAAATACATCACTACAGGTGGAAAATAGCAATTTGCTAAAACCTGGTACACAATACATCTCTCCCTGCCCTCAACAAAGTTAAAGGTACACTATGTAGTTTCAGAGGAGGGGGGTTTGTTTACATTCACAGAGCCTGCAGTTAGTTTACTAAACATATTTTCTCTACATGTAATTCTTAGTATTGAATAATTCTATCATCAGAAATCAAAACAAAATTATTTTGAGGAACCTGGAACCAAACGTAAGACTAGAATATGTTTGTAAACCAAACTGTGGGCCCTGCTGCTGTAAACAACAACAGTGAAACAGTAACTTTTCAGGAAGCTTTCTAACTTCAAACAGTGTTCCAGGGATCACATTTTCCTGTGAGAAAAGTTTGTTTTATTCAGTTATGAGAATATACCTCAGAAAATGTTCCACTTCTCTGACACACACACAGTTACACACTGCAGCTT
>NC_137218.1:507500-522500 GCF_949987685.1 Ammodytes marinus
GTGAGGGCACCGGACTCTTATCGGCTCTGTGAGAGTGGTTAGTGACACAGCATCAACTAATGCCAGTCAGTGCCACACACACTTGATTGCAATGAGTTGATGCAATGTCACCTAACTACTCTCAAGGAGCTGAAAGATTCCGCGTCCTCACAGAAAGCGAATGAACGAGAGACGGCAGTTAGTATGGATCACGATGAGGTAATGTGTCTAGTTCACTCCTGTGTAATTGTGTATACACAGCAAAATCGGCAGTGTTAATTCAACACCTATAGAGTTAAATTCAACACTTTGAAAGTGTGTATATAGGTCCACACCAGATCGAGTAAAAATAACACTTTTAAAAGTGTTAAATACTTTACACTGTGATTGAGTTGAATCAACTCTCTCGATAGTTGAAATTTAACACTGGTCAACACTCACCAGGGTTAAATTTACACAACACTAGTGTGCAGTGTTAAAATGTAACACCCATCAGTGTAGTATTTTTTAACACTGAATAGAGTTGCTCCCATTTAACACCACATCAGATTTAAAATTTAACTCGATATCTAACCCTCTAAAGAGTTGATTTATATATTTTTAAAAACACTGTGGGGAGTTATAATCCCTAATGCTATACATGGTCAAATATTTAGCTTATATTATTACTTCTAAATCATATTCCTACAGTACGGTATTATTATAAGGAAGAAAAAGACAATGCAAAAAGTTTGTATTTCAAAATAAATTGTATTTTCAAGTACACCATTTAACACAGCATTGGCTTTAACATGTTTCACAGCTGCCAGCCTCAATAGCACAGGTCACAATATGGCAATATGTACATTTTTTCATCCATCTCATTAGAGTACTGTTCCTCATAGGGTCACACAATATGGCAATGTGGCACAATGTATACTTTTTCATCCATCCCATTAGAAAACTGTTTATCATAGGGTCTATAATAAATTAACTTATCAACAGAAATAACAGAAAATTAATCATTCCTCTCCTGGATACAGTAGGCATTAAGGTGCTCATCACAATAAAGAGTATCAACTGTGCCAGTCAAAATAAAAGCTTGATCGTCATTTATAATGATACGGTTGATCTTTCCAAAAACAGGCATTTCTATATTTGTTGAAATACAAACAAACATACTAGTTTGATACTCAGTTCCATAGTTATTCACCCACTTGGTAGTTGACACATCAGAGTATGCATTCAAGTTTAACATTGCAAGTAAAGTCTCACCACCTTCCAAATTATCAATTGTTTCCTTCCTTACTGGACCAAACTCAAACCTCTGAAAATTAAAATTCTCCCAGTGATAAGCTAACTGTCTCTGGTGTTGTTTTACCAATGCTTTTGTGATATTTTTGAAATTCTTGACAGACCTTTTAAAAAAGTTATGTTTGGCTTCAAACCTCATACACCATACATGAAGGAGTGGGCCTATTTTACGAATACACCTGGGGTAATGTATCATAAAATGATGCTTCGGAATAAGTCTTCTCTCAGGAAACAAAGATTTGAACAGCTTGTGATGATCATTAATTAAATGCTTCAGATAATATGGCATACCGTTAGTAACAACTGGTGAAAACACTATATTCACAATTTGAATCAAGAGGAGGAGCAAGTTCCAAAAACTGTTATTTATTTGACCCTACCATTGCTTGGACAGTGCTCTCAGCAAAACCCGATGATTGCAACTGTGCTACAACAGAACCACACGTTTAACAAATGATGCTTATCAACAGAGACCTGGGTGGCCACTGGAGTTACTGTACAGACTGAATGAGAAGTTGAAGGCACATCATCTTCTATGTGCATGTCCACATTGTCAGTAGTAATTGTTGAAACAGTGTCCCGGTGCAAACGAATAAGGTGTTTCTTGAACCCTGAATAAGTGCAAAATAATGAAGAACACCCCGGCTGTCCACATTTCAAACGTAACGTCTTTCCTGGATATAATCCATGGTGAAATCTCAAATGCTGACAAAGCAATACAGAACTTCTGTGGTGTACCTTACAGATAAAACAAATCAACATATTTGCACCCAAGGATGTGTATCACCTCAAATCTGTGTATTCAGCAGTCTTGCTCTGAGCTCCTTCACACGGGGAGTTTCCTTGGTACTTCCCACATCAATGTTGAACACAGTGGTTTGGATGAAGGTATAGAAGCTGTTGAGGGATTCATGGTAGTTCACGCTGAAGATGAAGTGTGCCTTGAAGAGTTCATCGAAAGCTGCCAGGGATGTCTGTGCCTTGCATGGGATGGCCTTGTGGTCAACAATGATATAGAATCTTTGGATGTTGTTCTTCTGTTCACCGACACACAGGAGGAAAGGCTGTCCTGGTTCCAAACTCCCAAGGAAGGTCTCAACACTGACTCCAATCTGCAAAAACAAAGAGGAACAAGGAAACATTTTAATGACCTACTGCATTGCTAAAAACATATGCAGCCCATGCACAAGTGGCACAGAAGAACTTAAACATTGCTTACCGTCAGATATCTCACAAGATGTTCGACAGCTTGATATGAGCTTATTCTAGGACCCTTCTTGTGTCCTTTTGCAGTGGGGGGAAGTAGGTGAAGCAGCAGTAGTATGCTTGACAGGTCACTGTCCCAGTCTAGGGGGAAAGCAGAAGAAAGTAGAAGATTGTCAGAAAGATTTAAATCTGAAAACAACCTTAAATAAAACCAGATTATGCAAAATACATAATTTGGAGCATTCAGGTAAGTAATTAAATGTTTTAAAAGAGATAATGAACCATGCTTACCAGACCCATCGGAGCTTTGATTTCCAGACAAGAGGTCTTTGACGAACTCTTTAGAATTCTTGGAGTCTGCCAGGATCCTAGGTTTGAAGTAGGTGGGCCATTTTGCCAAAAATCTGCCAGAAGCATCCTCTCCAAACATCATGGTGAAGTCTTTGTCAATCTACAGAAGAAACACTTCAAGTCCTTGCAACCTCTCATAGACATAGGAAACCATCCACAAACTAAATGTCAGTATTTTTACGCTTGTTTAAATAAAAGTGTAATCCTCCAGTTATCATTGTTCACTTTAAAATGAATTAAACAATGGTGTGTCTTTCCTACCAAGCCAGGGGTATCGAGGAAACGTGGGAAAACATCCAGGACTGTGGAGGAGTTTTGATGGTCTCGAACCAGTTTCTGGCGGTATTGAAAGGTTGCCCTCATCTTCTCTTTGACAATTGTTGCATCAGTCGTGTGCTTCAATAAAGAAATCGCCTCGCGGCATTCCTCGCCAAACAGTTGCTTGTCAGTTAGTAGAAAATCCCTCTTGCTCTTTGGACCATCTTGATATGTAGCGGTGGTTGAGCATCTCCGGGACTGGACTGCAGAGCTGCGTTGGACTGTCTTTATCCTCCATGCCAAATAGCCAGACCCGCTGTCTGCATCATAGTAGTGCTCCTGTAAAATCCCAAAAGAACAAAGATAAACATAACTGATGTATCACAGCATTACAGGGCAAATTCAGAATAACCTCCCTATATCAATTTATCATACGCCATTGATTTACAAACTTACATATCCATTTTTTGAGTAAGGATCCTTGAGGTACGGAAAAAGAGTAATAATGCCAAGAGCATATTTAGTTCGCACATAGGTTGGTGGGAGCCTCCTTTAAAAGAAGAAAATATATAATTTTTCAAGCTTTAAATTAGTAGTAAAGTATTGAATCAGTGTTAGTTTCATTATAATTAATCAAAATATCTTAAATGTCAAACTAAAATAAGAATATGAGAGAACAAAGCACATTAAAGCAGAGGTTAAACTCAAAAGTAGACTTTCAATACAAACAAATGATGTGTGTAATCATGTCAACTGTTAGTCCTGTGCTTATTTCTTTTTTGATACTATGTCCTTTTTTTTACAGCTCCCTTTTGTTACTATCTCACTGATCATATTTACGCCCGTCAGTCCTGTGATTGAACTATCAGCTATTAACAACCCCTAACATGCAGTTTTATTTGTTCAGGGATGTGTTCCCATTGAATACGTTTTGCTGTAGAGATTACTTTTTGTAATATTTTGCTTCAGTTTTATTTTCTATCACAATGTTTTTGTTTGTTTGATTATTCTGACACAAATTTGTTTTGTATAGAAAAGCCAACTTTATTATATTACTGAAATAGGAGACCACAATAATTAAATAGCTTTTAACTATGGAACAAGGTTATTTGAGGAAAACATCCCTTATTGTTTCTAAAATGTACACCTACATCCTCTATACATATATTATTTGTAGAGACATGATGAGCACTAGAGAGAACATGACATGCTTACCCATGAACTTCAACCATGTCAGCCACCAGTAGGTTTACCATCTGTCGCCGTGTACCTTCCGTCAATGTCTTTGTTTTGTTATATTCATGCAACACCTTTTCTCCCCCTGGCTTGGACTGAAGTATATCTCTCACCATCTAAAGACAAAGAAACAAATACATTTTAATTTTAACCTCCCCTGCAACAAGACCACAGTACAATGTCTATGATTAGTTAATACATTAAAAAAAATTAATTTATATACCGCCTCTGCTGATTCCCGATCGGCGTGGGTCCTTTTCACTCCACTACCTTTCTCAAGAATGATTGTTGCATCAGATGAATCTGAAGGCACAGAGGATGAGGTGTCTGACACAAGCGACTCCGATGAAACATCTAATTGATCTTGATGAAGCACAACTGCAAGACAGTTAAAAGAAATACACACAACTGAATAAAAATATTGTTTGAGGCCCCTTAACAAATGCTTTGGCTTTTCAGGTTAGCTGACTGAAACAAACATGCCTTCACAATACATACTATTACAGTACATCTGGTTAATGATCCTTATTTCTCCCTAACAAGACTAAATCTTACCTGTAGACTTTTCTGTAGAAACAATGATTGTAAGGTCCCCTGCTTGTAAAAGGTCCTCAAATACATCTGCATCCACCTCTGTCCCTGATTCATCTGTCAAGTATAACTCAGTCTGCAGAGGAAGACCTAACTTTCCTATTACTGAGAGAATATCAGATTTAGAAAAATGGTCCTTTGTATGCTTCTTTTATTGACACTTTTTTATCATTAATTATTAATCTATAATCAAATGGCTTTTAACTATGGAACAAGGGTCTATGACATGTACAACTTATTCCTTGTTGTTTCTAAAATGGACACCAACAGTCTCAAAATATATTAGTAGAGAAATTAGTTTTTTTTATTCTACATTTTAGATATATTACCAATTGCATTTTAACTTGTCCATAAGACATGATTACAATTGATCAGCATAATAAACAACAATTGATGGATGGGGCAATGTAACCGTATTAAAATCAAATCACACTGTAGCATGAACTAACATTTTAGCAACGTATTAGTTTACACCAACAATCAGGGCTGTGTGAAAAAAGTAGTACCAACCTTTCTGAAGAAACGAGCTGAAGTCTGCATAGCCTTCTTCAGTCTCTGCCACCTTAACGTACTTCTGACTGCCACCAAATCTCACCTTGACCAACATTATGTCCTTAAAAACAAAGTACATTCATGAATAGTCCACACCTGTTTCAGTCAAATTTTCTTCTTTGTTGCCTTTATTATGCCACTGGGTAGCAACAGTCAATGTCGTTTTTCTAGCTTAGCCAGTAAACAGACTTGACTGTGCACACGCTAGCTTGTATGGCCACATGGCGGCCCTGCTAACAGTCCTCGATGCACGTATTCTCTAATTAGCATATTTATACATGGAAATTGATTAAATCACTAACCCAGTACATAACAATGTCAATAAACTCACTGTACATGTGTTTTTAAATACCTTGACTTCATAGTTTGAACAGAAAACAACTAAAGTGCAGAGAGCAGAGTGGAAACGTAGCTTACCGCGAGGAGTCCCGACCCAAAGAGGAAGTAAAGCTCACGGAAGCGCAACAAGTGCGGTAAAATAAAAGGCGCACGATACTTAAGCGATAACCCCCATCATTTTCCTGTATGTAAAAGTATCTAACCTTTACATGAACCCCAATATACTTAATTAAACAATTTAATACAAACGTTCGGTCGACATATCAGCAAAAATAAGAAGAATATGGAGGAAATATGATAGCGGAAATCCTAACCAGCCACCTTCAAAATAAAGGTCTGAGCTACCAGAGTACATAATCCTTCCAAAATGTCGGTTACATGCCGGTTCGTAAACTAAATAATACAATAAATAAAGCGCAACGAGTCACAACATCACATTACTGTACTAAACTTATTGTTGAGGATAGTTTAAGTGGTCAGTGATACCAATCCAATACCATGGAGCCAAATAGGCCTACAGCATAAAGTGGCAAACAAGCATCTAACTTGCTCTAAAACCAAATTGACTGTTGTGCGCATTGTTATTAAGCTTGGGTTGCCATGCCGAATCAGTGTGTTGCTTATACTTTTCTTAATAAGAAAAGGGGCCGTGTCCACCTAACGCCTTTCTCCGAGCACACAAGCCTTTTTTCAATAGATTCCCAATGAGACGCGGCTGCCTCACTGTATAATGTTACTGCCTTGTTAGCTAAGCATGGTTTGCTGATGCTAGCTAACCAATACTGATGGTTAACCTTAGCTTCTTGTAAAAAATAGTAATACACATGATTGGGTATACATTTGAATTAAATATACATATTTGCTTAGACATACTTACACATGGATGTTCCTAGCCACAGTTTGAGGGATGTCTGATCATTTTCCAGTCCAAAGAAAAGAGTGTCTGGCTAGACTCCCGCCTCTTTCAAACAACCACCAACGGTTTGACTTCTGAGTATATTTGAAATCAACACTGTAGAGTGTTTTGCAGAATATGAAATTTGACTCCCTGTATTAACACCAACTCTTTTAGAAGAATAACTCTCATGTAGTTAAATTACACTAAACCAGTGTTGAAACAACTCTATGGGCCGGTTTCACAGACATGGATTAAGCCTAGTTCTGGACTAAATTGTACTTTCAATGGACAATCTCCATTCAAAATTCCATTTAGTCCAGGACTAGGCTTAATCCATGTCTGTGAAACCGGCCCTATATGTTTTACACTCCACTCCAACACTGAATATCTAACACTTTGGATTTTGCTGTGTACGTTGCTTGGCAACGTCCTCCTCATGCCCGTCTATCACTCTCCCTTTTAGCTTTTCTTCATTGCATTTTCTTTTTTTTCTTTGATGGTTCAGCCCCGTTATCTGTCATTATGACGACAAATAACTGTCTCAAACAAGGCTCCCGCTCCCCTTCCCTCACCTGGAGGGATAGGCTTCTCAAATCGCATTGCTGCGCTACACTGAAATCTGTGACCAATACGAATATGTGACCATAGAGCCTGCATGCGCAAACCGAAAATCGGACTGGGTGTGCGACCAGACCAAATGCAGTAATAAAAACTATATAAAAACGTCTTTCTTTGCACTGATGGTCTCGTTTGCTGTTAAAGGTAATTTATGATTATCAGAGGAAACATGAGGCTGTTTAAAAGATATTTAAATGTTACTCGTAGCTGCTTTAAAGACGTGTCCACAGATATTTTGGTTAACGCATTGTTTGTCTCTGTGATTTTGCCTTTTGTCCGAATTCAAACATCACTCACTTAAAACTGTAAAATCATGAACAGGAAACAAACGCAATGCATGCTGGGTACCTGGTATGGCGCTCCGGGGAACGTTCCCGGCTGAGAGATGAGAGCTGTGGAGAAACAACCAAAGATAGGAACAAGTCAGTGTTTGCAAGAGACTGTGTTTTGTGTGTGTGTGTGTGTGTGTGTGTGTGTGTGTGTGTGTGTGTGTGTGTGTGTGTGTGTGTGTGTGTGTGTGTGTGTGTCTGTGTCTGTCTGTCTGTGTTTACAAGACACATTGTTTAATCAAAATTCAAAATATCAACATGGAAATCATAACAAAGTTTTTTTTTTTTTCAGAAAATGATGAGATATATTTTCACAAAAGGTTAATAGTATTTCTTTACAGCAGGAATAGCGTAGCACACTACAGAGTATAAAAGCTTTTAATGATCTTTAAAGGAACTCACACTAGAGCTGCTGTATTTATCAGACAGAGTTTGAGCGAGCGTTGAATGTTGTCAGAGGCCTGTTTCAGGTAGCTGGTTTTACATACTCTGAGTTGAATCCTGCGCGCAGGATTCAATAGGATCAATAGGATTCAATTTAATTGCGTTGAATGTTGTCTGATGTATTGTGTTTATGTTGTTACGTTGTGAGTATGAATGCTATCTATGAATGTAACCAGTGGCGGACTCAGACTGTTTGAAGGGCAGGGGCGAAAAAATAAAAAGGGCACATTCTGGACAACATGTGGACACACAGTGGCGTTTCTAACCCGATGGTGTTTTGTTCTCCCAGTGGAGCCTGAAAGGCAGCGCTGCCTGGAAGGTCCCGTTCGGGGCACTCGTTACATCTCCATGTAGCACTTACTTGTGGCACTTTGTAGTTTGGTTGCAGCTATAGTACTGATGTGATTCTTGTTGTTCTGAGTTTGTACCTTCATGGTTGAAGTCACTTTGGATAAAAGAGTCAGCTAAATAGAATGTAATGTAACGAAACACCAAACACTGTGTTTGTAGATGTTAAAAAAAAAACGGTAGGGCCCATACAATTAAAAGGGGGGTCTGTATTAAAATATTAAGTTTTTCTAACTTGGCATCTAATTGCGCTTTTCCACTATGGGTACGGACATACTCTTAATCCACTTTTTGATTTGTTATCCAGTAGAGATTTAAATACCACTCGATGTAGCTGTTTGTCATAGCGACGCCACATGAAAGCAACGCCTCTTTCACATTCCCCGTTCGTCAGCTACCAAAGAGAAGAACGTCTGCACCTCATTAGAGTACCACAACATGTTTTATTCGGTTTGCCATATTCTTGCTGCAGAGGGCTCATCATCATCATTTAGGCCTGTTGTATGGAGGGGCAACCTAGGGCACTCAATCATTTTTGTTCACGTGTAAAGGGCAGCCAATAAGGCACTTTCTCTCTCGTTTTCACCACCATAGAGGGCACTTTAGCAACGCTTTTTCAACCATGGGGGCACCAGACGGGCAGAAGGGCACTAGAAGGACCAGACGGGCAGAAGGGGACTATCAGGGTACTAGAAGGGCACCAGACGAGCAGAAGGGGACTAGAAGGGCACTCATTAAGGCACGTCATCGAATTTTCTTATTCTAGAGGGCACATCATCATAATTTATTGTATGAAGGGGCACCCTAGAGGGCACCTAATCATGTTTTTTACGTGAAAAGGGCAGCAAATAAGGCATTTCCTCTCGTTTTCACCAGTCTTGAGGGCACTTTAGCGCGCTTTTTCAACCATTGAGCCACGAGGGGGGGCGGTCGTCCTCCCTGACCCCCCCCCTGAGTCCGCCACTGAATGCAACCTAATATGTAACATTGCTATGAAATAAAGGAGACCCCAGGAAGAGTAGCTACTGTCTAAAGGTGCTCCAAGGAACTTTCAGTTTGTTAGTTCTAGCGCCCCCTTTGGACATAAGCAGTAGTGTTTTTACTACGCCAGCTGTTGTTCTTGGGTGAGCGTATACCCATGACAAAGGCATTAAGAAAAACTGTATAAAAATAGCATTCTTTACACTGATGGTCTCGTTTGCTGTTACATGTAATTTATGATCCTCAGAGGAAAAATTAGACTGTTTCAGAAATATTTAAAAGTTCCTCAGATACCTAAAGATAGAATCTTGATCAAATCAAATCAAATAAATAAAAGAATTCACGTTTGTCAGGCGGGTATCAGTGGCAGTAGAATAAGAACTCTTAATGTTGATAAAAACGATTATAATCATTGTGAACAGATTCACAGAAATATATAAAAAATTTCTTTTAAAATGCGACAAACCTGAAGGAAAGGCAGGATGGTTAGGAACGTACGGAGGAGGGTGGGCACTCATTAGGATGATGGATAGATGGATAGATAGATAGATAGATAGATAGATAGATAGATAGATAGATAGATAGACAGATAGATAGATAGATAGATAGATAGATAGATAGATAGATAGATAGATAGATAGATAGATAGATAGATAGATAGATAGATAGATAGATAGATAGATAGATAGATAGATAGATAGATAGATAGATAGATAGATAGATAGATAGATAGATAGATAGATAGATAGATAGATAGATAGATAGATAGATGGATAGATGATGCTGTGAACAGATAGCACAAGGAAATAAAGTATTAAAGTAATGTTCAGTCTTTGCTCTCACTTATTTTAAATGAAGGTTTCAATGTGTATTTGACTAAACCTTGTCTGTTTGCGTCTGTATATTTCTCCTATACAACCATCTTTAACGGACATTATCTAAAAAAAAATGCAATACTCTGAACTAAAAATCCCAACTTCTAAAGCACTTACATCAACTAAACTTTCCATAATCATTCTCAGCACTATTCTGAAGGTTATTACAGAAGGATTTGTTCATATGTTGTTCACTGTCTGATTTACGAGACATTTTCTTCTTGAAAAACATGTACACAGAACTCGACCCAGTATTACTTTTTTTATAAGATCAAAAAGAAAATTATCCAAAAATCTGTTCTGTAAAAACTTTGGAGATTAATATGTTGTAAAATTAAATTAAGATTTTAACTCTATCTTTATCCAACAGTTAAACATGTTACACAGTGGCCCTTTAAACATGTTACCCTATTCACCTGCTGTGTCCTTACATATAAACCTAAGAGCTGTATATAATGTTTATCATATAGGGCTAGTTTATCAGACATTGAATAAGCCTAGTCCAGGACTTAATAGATATTATATTATATATTGAATGGAGGTTGTCCATTGAAAGTACAATTTAGTCCAGAACTAGGCTTAATCCAGGTCTGTGAAACCGGCCCATAGTGTGTATCATCACATGTGCTGGTTGTGCTAAAGTGTTTCCGTGTGACTAGACAAACTGGAAACACGTTTATTGGTTTATTTTCCCAAAAACAAACGGAAGGTTTCTGACAGAAAGAAGACGAGTCAACGTTAGGACTGTCTCCATGGCAACAGGCTAATTAGGTTAGAGAGTTGGTATGAAGGAATGTGTCCAGACGTTATGTTATTATGGGATGTTCAAGTCCAACACAGACGCAGCTATTCAACGTTAAACTGAAGAATCAGCTGATTTTTATGCTTCATTAAATATATTTTATTTTCAGATGCAACAACGGTTTTTCAGTTCAATTTCAGACTAAACCCAAACTGTGTTTCAGGCTATCGCGTTGTTCTTCTTGTTTTGTTTTTCTTCAAATATTTAGTTTTTGTGATACATGATATATTTATAATATAACAATATGTAAAGAGGGTGATAAGGCATAATAAGCCTCGGCTTCGTCCTATACCCTTCTTCGGCCATTTTTACTTTTAAAAGTAAATGATTGATCTTGTTTGTATTGTGTCTTTGTGGTCATGGACCCAAAATTAAACATTTCTACTACGTACTTTTCTACTTTCTACTACTAACATTTCTAGGTTACTTTATGTTTCTTATTTTAAAGAGTTCGTAGTTTAATGAAATTTAGATTAAAAGAATGAAGCAACTGTGAGGTGAATAAAAAAAACAATATAACAAAAAGAAGACAAACACAATCTTGCTAAATGTTTATTATTATTGTTATTTATTTTAAATTGTGTCATAGTAAGCCAGCCTTGTATTCCCCCCCCCCTCCACACACACACACACACACACACACACACACACACACACACACACACACACACACACACACACACACACACACACACACACAAACACACACACACACACACACACATACACACACACACGCACACACACACACACACACACACACACACACACACACACACACACACACACACACACACACACATTTCTTTTATTAATTGTCATGAGATATTTTGACTAGAAATTAGACAAATATACTTGGTAAGATTTTGAATTTTTGCTAAATATTTTACATATGAACATTGGCTTGCTGCTAACTTTATAATTAAATAAGTTTTAAATGTAGTTTTATAGTGTGAAGTGAACGTACCTTCCCCGACGAGACGAACTTCAGAATGTCAGATTGGAAACTTCTCTGTGTCTGAACGGAGATGGATTTAGGAAGCAGCTGTAAACTCACGAGGATAGAGTGAAGTCACTAGACCCTCCCCATCCCTCTCTCTCTCCCTCTCTCTCTCTCTCTGTCTCTCTCTGTCTCCCTCTCTCTCTGTCTCCCTCTCTCTCTCTCCCTCTCTCTCTCTCTCTGTCTCTCTCCCTCTCTCTCTTCCTTTATCTCTCTCTCTCCCTCTCCCTCTCTCTCTCCCTATCTCTCTCCTTCTCTCTCTCTCTCTCTCGCTCTCTCTCTCTCTCTCTCTCTCTCTCTCTCTCTCTCTCTCTCTCTCTCTCTCTCTCCCCCCTTTGAGAGGGCATCTCTGCCACACACAGACAGAGACAGTGTGCGGTAGTCGCTCACACTCACGTTACTGAAGACAACAATAGTGTGTGGAGATAAACTCAGGCTGCTGAATAATACGAGCGGACGCAGCATAGCAGTCAGTCATAGTAATCCAGAAAACATTTTGTCAAACACTAAAGCTAATATCTCAACATCCTCTACCTGTCCATACTGTGTGTGCGCTGGAGAAGAGTCAGGTGTTTATTCACAGCCTAGGCTCTGTAAACGGGGTGAGCCCTGGTTAGTTTAAACATAAACAAGCATTCTCTGGACTATGTAAACCCCACCTTTAACCTTTTACAACGACATGCATCCTTAAATATTTGAAATAGACCAAAACATGTTAGCGTTTTATGAATCATAATGACACAGTTCACATGAAGCAAGAATCAGTTCTCCACTTTATTTTATACATGACATCGTTTGTGTTTATCGCATTCTGTTCTTCTAAAGGGTTTATGTTCGTCTACGTTCCCACAGCCCGATGGCCCCACATCTCCAAGTATCTGTCTGTCTGCCTGCCTGTCTGTCTGTCTATCCGTCTGTCTGTCTGTCCGTCTGTCCGTCTGTCCGTCTGTCTGTCTGTCTGTCTGTCTGTCTGTCTGTCTGTCTGTCTGTCTGTCTGTCTGTCTGTCTGTCTGTCTGTCCGTGTGTAGAGAGACTATAGGGCCGTGGGAACACAGGGATGAGCCTTTTCTAAAACATCTTGGAAACATTCTGAGTTCTAACAAACTTTCTACTGACAGTGAAGCGTCTACCTACGGGTTCTTCAGCGTCCCTCCATATCTACCATGGATAACACTTTACTCTCTACACTAAGGGACATTCATTTACTGTTAGTTAATGCTTAATTAAGGCTTAACAAGCACTTACTAAGCATTACACAGCTGTTAATAAATGCAGTAAATGCTTAATAAACATGAATCAAGCATTAACTAGCTGTAATGCTTAGTTTATGCTTAACTAAGTATTAGTTAACAAAGCATTAACACTTACTAAATGCTTAATAGGCATTTACTACACATTAACTAACCCTTAATAGCATTAAATAACCGTTCATTAATGTACCCTTATTGTAAAGTGTTACCCTTACATGTTATAGCGTAGAGCGCCCCCTCCCCCACCCCCACACACACACCTTACATGTTCTAGTTTAAGTTATTTATATATATTTATATTTCTGAACATTTCCAGCTGTACATTCAGTTACATGAAGCCGTCATTGTTTTTCATTGAGTCAGTCGCCATGCTGTCACCATGCTGTCACCATGCAAACTGCAAACTGCAAACCGTTAACAGCAAACTGTTAACTGCAAACTGCACACTGCTAACTGCGAGTCAGGGAGTCAGGGAGTATAACGCAGGCTTTGGTAAAACATTCTAAATAAACTCCTGGACAAAAAACAGCTCTGGAAAAAATGAAGAGACCTCTCCAAATGTTCAGTGTCTCTCGTTTTACTATTTATAGGCATATGTTTGAGTAGAATGAACATTTTGGTTTTATTCTAGTATTTATTTCTACCAAATTCACAATAAGAATATTGCCATTTAGAGCATTGCCATTAAGTAATGTAGAGATGAAGTTAAAATTAAGTCTTAATGTTTTCCAGAGCTGTATTAAGACCGCGGGCAAAATTGCAAGTATTCGTATTTCTCGGTGGTTGATCGTAACCAAGTTGTAAGAAAAGCTTCAAAATGCAAACAGGAGATAGAGATAACTGCAAACTGCAAGTCAGAGAGTCAGAGAGTCAAACGCAGGCTTTGTAAAATATGAAATAAACATTCAAATAATCATGTTGCAGGGCAGAGTGATCGCTGATCAGTAGAGCTGAACGATACATCCATAATCTGTTCTTAAACTGTCGTGTCGATGGGTTTACAGAAAGTACACTGATCCTTAAAAAGTCTAAAATCCAATTTTAGATGTTCAATTTTTTTTAAACATTTCTTTAATATGACTTTGACAGGTCTGAAATTGTATGGATTAAATATTTGATTTTTGATTTTTTTTTGTATTACTTTTGGGTGTTATGGATAATTAAGTTATCGTTAGAATTTTTGTTGAAGGAGAATTCAATTAATTTACTTTACAATTAAATTCTAGGACACCAATTGTCTTCCATATCCATGACATTGTTTACTGCCAGTTCATGGACTTGTAACTAGTTTGATCCAGGGTTTAATCTGTCGTGTGAATGTTTTAAATGCTCCTCGTGGTACGTCTAATAAAAGGCGTCTAATTTCTACCGTTGCCTACATCACAGAGCATCGGCTGGTTATTGTCATGCTTAATGTTGAGCGCATATTGTAACAGCCAGAATCTATTAAATGTGCTAACCCTTTCCTGTGTCAGCCCATGCTAACATAGCAGCAGACTGTAGCAGACGGAGCATATGAGTTTATGCTCTGAAAACTTGCGCTAAATAACTTCATGACACGTGCGTTTAATGAAAGAAATTCTGTGGTACACATATTGAAATTCTTGTGGTCAGATTTAGCATGCCGAAAAATACCCAGATGTCCTCCTA
>NC_137218.1:542500-555000 GCF_949987685.1 Ammodytes marinus
GTTCCTCGGAGCACCTTCAATATAAATAATAGAGGTTATTTTAAAGTCATGTTTTTATAGTGAAGGTCGAGTGAGGCAACACACTTTTAAATATGAAATAAATAATATTAATAGAGAATTTTCAGTATATTTTGATGCACATGCTTTTGTACTTTTATTCTTTTATATATCTGTTAATTGACTGCAGAACATATTAGCCTAACATGAAGAGGACTGTATTTTATTTTCCATTTTATTTGATTATTTTCGCAATCTATCCCTGGTTTTATTCCATTGTTAAAAACTATGTTATTCATGACGACAGAACGTTTCAATAATCACAAACTAAAACATTTTTTTTTCTGTTTTTTTTTTTTTACCTGTCGCTGCAGCGGTCGGGTGACGTCACGGTAGGTGTGACACATCGGCCACGTGTCCCGGAAACAGTTTCCACGGCAGGGAGCGCGTGAAGCTCAACCACGTCACCTGGAGCTAGAGCCAATACTCCTACAAAGTAAAAGCCCCCCAGAATTTCACGTTACAGTTTAAATTATTTCTATTTGTAGGCTACCCGTTCACAGCTGGTTAATCTTCCCACATCCATCCAACTCTGCTCAGTAAAGACTATGGACGCTGATATGTTGCACAGATGTTATAAAGAAAGTAACTCTGGCTTAAACCAACATCGAGATTTTTAGTTTTTTAATTGACATCCAAATTTAAACGTAAGATATTGCCTCATGTGCAAATGTATTGGAACATTTCTGAAAAATAAATATGTAGTCTAATGCAAGGAGTAATAGTTTTATGTGTGTGTGTGTGTGCGTGCTTGCGTGCGTGCGTGCGTGCGCGTGCGTGCGTGCGTGCGTGTGTGTGTGTGTGTGTGTGTGTGCGCGCGCCTGCAGTGTCTCAGCTTAAAATACAATTCTCAAAAAACTTTTTATTGTGAAATCCTGAGCGGGAGTCAGTGTAGGTGTTGTCGCGTGCGTGCTTGACCCGGACACAGCTGATCCAAACCAAACACCGCGTCACGTCCACGGGAGGACTATAACGTCTGTCTCAGTCATATCTCAGTTTAAAGCTTAAAAACCAAAGTTTCCTCAAATAGTTTTTATTGATTTGATATTCGGCAGCTTCAAACATGGAGGAAAAATACGTCACGCCAGGTACAAGATCCACAAACTCATCGATATGTAGGACAGACACACACACACACACACACACACACACACACACACACGTATGCTATTGATTCAAAGGATATATATATAATAGCCTTATAGTATAGGCTGTGTAATAAAGTAATTAGATAATACAAATTACCGTACGTTATATCCTTTGAGGCCAACACATTCCTCTGTTTCCTAGACTGAGAGTTTGTGATCGGATCAAAACCCAGTTGAAAAATATGTCGATTTAATTTTATTTCAGTCCCAGAGGCTAAAATCATTCACTTTCCAACCACACATAATAACTTAACTGATTCAATATGATGTTATCTTCAGTTCGGCATATTAAGAATGAGACAAAAAGCTATAATTCAGGGGAAATAGAAGGTTAATTCCTTTGTTTTTTGACTTAACCGAGCGGTGAAACGGACTCCATTCAAAAATGTGTCAATTTAACTTTATTGTAGTAATTTAAAGTTAGCAGAGTCTGTCGTCACGTTGCATCTTGTAATCTAGTCGTTTCCTATGTTAAAAGTTAAGTCAGTGATTCTGGAGAACGCTTGTTGTCAAAATCACTTTGTCAAAATCAAAAAGTGACCTGTCCTGGGGCCTATTGCATAAAAGTGGAATAAAGACATCCAGGATGATTGATAAAGCCAGCCTTGACAAAGTCTAGCCTGGGCACTTTGGATTAGTCAGTTGCATAAACGCCAATCCAGGATGTAAAGGGGCTGCTTTGTCAAGCCAGGTGTAAGTAATTCTGTTAAGTGCCAGCCCACAGCTTTCAGAAGTAGACCCAAAGATCGAACACAGATTTACTGATGGAAAAATGGAAAAGACGGTCCATTTTCCCACAATGCCTTGCTAGTTTAAACCGTAAGTCAGGGGGCAGTTCATTTCATACAGGACATGTATTCTCTGCAAACTGTTCTTGATGTCCCTGCATTGTTTTATGATAAAATAGTTGACAGTGAGCAGTCTGCAGGTGCATCTAAAAAAATTGATATCATGGAAAGTCCATTCAAAAAGTGAAACTTTCATAGATTCATTACAACAAGTGAAATATGTCAGGCCTTTTTTTGGATGATTGATTGATCATGGAATAAAAAATCCAGCATCTCAAAATATTAGAATGTTACATACAACCAATCAGAAACAGGATTTATAATACAGAAATGTCGACCTTCTGAAAAGTATGTTTATTCTAGATTAATTTCACTTCATGTGTAATGAATTTCTAGAATATATTTAAATTTAACTTTTTGAATTAAATTACAGAAAAAAGGAATTTTTCATTGATATTGAATTTTGTTTCAGATGCACCTCGATATAGTTATAAGTACAAAGTGAATTTATTTGACCCACACTTGCAACGTCATCTGCCATCGATAATCAATTGTATAAATATAGCCCGCAATATGAACAGACTATCACATAAATTATTATAATTTATATCATTGCATCTTAATCTAATTATAATTAAGTTAATTATAAATGGTTCAGGTTAAATAAATAAAAAAGAAGAACTATTTAACTAAATGACAATGCAGTCTTTTATGTGGTACCTTAAAACAGGCTAATGAAAATAAAGCAATACACGGAAGATCATGGAATAACTGTTAAACACCTTGATTTCAGATCGGAGTGACAGCTGACTGAGCCAATCAGGCAACAGAATAAGTGTATCCTTTACGTTTAGTCTGGTCCCGACCAGGCTAAACGTAAAGGATAAATCTCCATGGTAACTTCTGTCCCTCCGCTTTTATGCAACCGGATCATGGCTAACGCAAGCCAGGATAACCGAAAAATCCTAGGTTAATCCCTTATCCTAGTTTTATGCAATAGGCCCCTGGTATGTTGCTAGCTACAGTTGGCCCTTTGTTTACATACCAGTTTACACAGTCTAGGCTTTGTATGAACACCAGATGTTTTGTTACAGGGCACACACACAGTACAGACAGGTAGTGGATCATGAGGAGATATTCACACAGAACAGACAGGTAGTGGATCATGAGGAGATATTCACACAGAACAGACAGGTAGTGGATCATGAGGAGATATTCACACAGTACAGACAGGTAGTGGATCATGAGGAGATATTCACACAGTACAGACAGGTAGTGGATCATGAGGAGATATTCACAGTACAGACAGGTAGTGGATCATGAGGAGATATTCACACAGTACAGACAGGTAGTGGATCATGAGGAGATATTCACACAGTACAGACAGGTAGTGGATCATGAGGAGATATTCACACAGTACAGACAGGTAGTGGATCATGAGGAGATATTCACACAGTACAGACAGGTAGTGGATCATGAGGAGATATTCACACAGTACAGACAGGTAGAGGATCATGAGGAGATATTCACTGATTTTGACAAAGTGATTTAGACAACAAGCGTTCTCCAGAATCACTGACTGCACCTTTAAGACATGCAATCTTTATCAAATAAAGATTTTCTCTTGTGATGTCCAAACCATTCATTTAAACATGACCCTGTCTGTCTGTCTGTCTGTCTGTCTGTCTGTCTGCCTGTCTGTCTGTCTGTCTGTCTGTCTGCCTGTCTGTCTGTCTGTCTGTCTGTCTGTCTGTCTGCCTGTCTGTCTGTCTGTCTGTCTCCCAGGTAACCAGGACCGTGGGTGGAATGACCCTCCTCAGTTTTCTTACGGTCTTCAGAAGAACCTCGGAGCTCAGAGGAACCCCCTAACCAAGAGAGCCCCTTCAGGTGTGTGTGTGTGTGTGTGTGTGTGTGTGTGTGTGTGTGTGTGTGTGTGTGTGTGTGTGTGTGTGTGTGTGTGTGTGTGTGTGTGTGTGTGTGTGTGTGTGTGTGTGTGTGTGTGTGTGTGTGTGTGTGTGTGTGTGTGTGTGTGTGTGTGTGTGTGTGTGTGTGTGTGTGCGTGTGCGCGTGTGTGTGTGTGTGTGTGTGTGAGAGAGAGAGAGTGAGTATCAGCTCCATAGTTTTACAGTTTCTGAAATCACACAAAACATAAATGAAGTCAAATCAACCAGCGTTGTGTGTATCAAATGTATTTTAATTCCTTCAGAACTAACCAGTCAGTCAGTGATTCTAGAGAACGCTTGTTGTAAACATCAGTGAATATCTCCTCATGATCTGCTACCTGTCTGTACTGTGTGTGAGCTGAAAAGAAAATCAACTTTAATACACAGCCTGGACTCTGTAAACAGGCAGGTTGCTAGGTATGGTGGCCTCTTTGTTTCCATAACAGTTTACAGAGTCTAGGCTGTGTATTAACACCAGATTTTTTTACTCCAGCGCACACACAGTACAGACAGGTAGACAGACAGACAGACAGACAGACAGACAGACAGACAGACAGACAGACAGACAGACAGACAGGTAGCGGATCATGAGGAGATATTCACTGATTTAGACAACAAGCGTTCTCCAGAATCACTGACTCCATGCTGTTTGAATGTACATATATAATATAGTTTCACTGTTAAACCTTAAACCTCATGCTGCTCTCTGATTGGTCCTCAGGTGGTGGAGTCCCGCCCATGACCCCTCCCTCCTCCAATCCCCTGGCCCGGCCGCCAGCAGCACCAGGTAATTATTAAACAAATAACTGAAACAACTGACATTTTGAGAGAAAAAAATACATATATTTTTATAAATATATTAAAAAATAAATATATTTTCTTTAAAATAAAATTAAATAATTTTATAGTTAAAATGTTTATTTAAATATATATAAATCAATTTGAAAATATTTTTAGAAAAAAAAAATATAGTGTATGTTTATTAATTTATTTCAAACTGTCACCAGTAGGCTACATAACCAGCATCATAGGAGAACATCTAAATCAGACATAGATGCTGCTTTGTTTAATGATTTCCATATACACTATTCACAAACAGCTTAGATCAGTAGCTTAGCCTGTGTAGCCTCACAGCCGCTCTCTGATTGGTCCTCAGGTGTTGGAGTCCCGCCCATCACTCCTCCCTCCTCCAATCCGCTCGCCCCGCCCCCAGCCGGACCAGGTAACTATCAGCAGAAGATTCTATTGCTGTTACTACTGAAATAAAAACATATTTTTTTCTTATAAAAAAAAAATTAAGCAAAAAATAAATAAAGATAGAACATTTTCTTTAAAAAAAATTAGAACAAAAATATTGGTAACACTTTATAATAACTATCCGTTGTAACTCGTTAATAGATCATTAGTAAACTCTTAATTAATGATTATTAATGATTTGTTAGCAGTTTGTTAAGGATTTATAACAATGGTAGATAGTTAATAGCTTAATAATTTAATCAGTTCATCTGGGAGGTAATCCGAGATACCGACGAGGCTGAAATAGGCTATAGACTATACACAGTGCATGGGCAACTGAGGGCAGCCCCATTTTCGAATATTTTTAAATAAACTCAATACACACTGTGCATGCCATGGACTTGAACGTGACGTGATCAGTTAATCTCGGATTACCTACCAGATGAACTGATTCAATTATTAAGCTATTAACTATCTACCATTGTTATAAATCCTTAACAAACTGCTAACAAACACTTAACAAATCATTAATAATCATTAATTAAGAGTTTACTAATGATCTATTAACGAGTTACAACGGATAGTTATTATAAAGTGTTACCAAAATATTTTTTTAAATATAACAATATTTTTATGTATATCCATATTTTTTATTTTCTAGTTTTCATCAGTACATGAATGTATTGAAATATGTCGATAGTTTATATTTAAAATCACGTTTCCAGAAATAATAGACAAAAAGAAGAGGTTAGATCCATGTTGACTCATGGTAAAATCTGTGGATCAACATGAATGAAATGACGTCATCTCTTCCCTCTAAGCCCCGCCTCCTGGCTGTTCGGCCACGCCCCCTCCTCCCAGTGGACCAATGAGGAAAGAGACAGAAGCCACCAGCCAATCAGAGAGTGAGCCTGATGTGGAGGAAGTGATGTCAGCGCTGAACAGAGCCCTGGCCGCCTGCAGACACACTGTTAAAGTGAGTGGTGAAACTCTCAACCTTTTTAGCTTTTAATTAAATAATTTATTTACCCTTTTTTTATTTTTTTTATTTTTTTTTGTTTTTTTTAAGATATTTTTGGTCATTTCTATGCTTTATTGATAGTGTAGAGACAGAGTTGAAATGGGGCAGAGAGGGGAGTGACATGCAGAGAACGACCGCGGGCTGGAATCAAACCCGGGTCCGCTGCTGGCCGAGGCCCATGGGGGGGACGCCCTACCAACTGAGCTAAGGGCCCATGGGGGGGACGCCCTACCAACTGAGCTAAGGGCCCATGGGGGGGGGGACGCCCTACCAA
This sequence comes from Ammodytes marinus, assembly GCF_949987685.1. Taxonomy (NCBI): domain Eukaryota; kingdom Metazoa; phylum Chordata; class Actinopteri; order Uranoscopiformes; family Ammodytidae; genus Ammodytes; species Ammodytes marinus. Next base: position 548,968 of record NC_137218.1, read on the forward strand.
CTGAGCTAAGGGCCCATGGGGGGGGACGCCCTACCAACTGAGCTAAGGGCCCATGGGGGGGGGGACGCCCTACCAACTGAGCTAAGGGCCCATGGGGGGGACGCCCTACCAACTGAGCTAAGGGCCCATGGGGGGGGGGACGCCCTACCAACTGAGCTAAGGGCCCATGGGGGGGGGACGCCCTACCAACTGAGCTAAGGGGGGGGACGCCCTACCAACTGAGCTAAGGGCCCATGGGGGGGGGACGCTCTACCAACTGAGATAAGGGCCCATGGGGGGGGACGCCCTACCAACTGAGCTAAGGGCCCATGGGGGGGGACGCCCTACCAACTGAGCTAAGGGCCCATGGGGGGGGACGCCCTACCAACTGAGCTAAGGGCCCATGGGGGGGGACGCCCTACCAACTGAGCTAAGGGCCCATGGGGGGGACGCCCTACCAACTGAGATAAGGGCCCATGGGGGGGGGACGCCCTACCAACTGAGCTAAGGGCCCATGGGGGGGACGCCCTACCAACTGAGATAAGGGCCCATGGGGGGGGACGCCCTACCAACTGAGCTAAGGGCCCATGGGGGGGGGACGCCCTACCAACTGAGCTAAGGGCCCATGGGGGGGGGACGCCCTACCAACTGAGCTAAGGGCCCATGGGGGGGGGACGCCCTACCAACTGAGATAAGGGCCCATGGGGGGGGACGCCCTACCAACTGAGCTAAGGGCCCATGGGGGGGGGACGCCCTACCAACTGAGCTAAGGGCCCATGGGGGGGACGCCCTACCAACTGAGATAAGGGCCCATGGGGGGGGGACGCCCTACCAACTGAGCTAAGGGCCCATGGGGGGGGACGCCCTACCAACTGAGCTAAGGGCCCATGGGGGGGACGCCCTACCAACTGAGATAAGGGCCCATGGGGGGGGGGGGACGCCCTACCAACTGAGATAAGGGCGCCCCTATTTACCCTTTTAAATGAAACAATACATAAAACTTTTTATAGCCAATTTTATTCATATGTGAAGCTTTAAAGCAGCTACGAGTAACATTTAAATATCTTTTAAACAGTCTCATGTTTCCTCTGTTAGTCATAAATTACCTTTAACAGCAAACGAGACCATCAGTGCAAAGAAAGACGTTTTTATATAGTTTTTATTACTGCTTTTGGTCTGGTCGTACACCCAGTCCGATTTTCGGTTCACGCGTGCATGCTGTATGGTCACATATCCGTATTGGTCACAGATTTCAGTGTGGCGCAGGAACGTGATTTGAGAAGCCTATCCCTCCAGGTGAGGGAAGGGGAGCGGGAGCCTTGTTTGAGACAGTTATTTGTCGTCATAATGACTGATAACGGGGCTGAACCATCAAAGAAAAAAAAGAGAATGCAATGAAGAAAAGCTAAAAGGGAGAGTGATAGGCGGGCGGGAGGGCGTTGCCAAGCAACGTATACACAATTTCACGGAGCAAACCTAGACTGCAGCATGGACTGCAGTGTTTACTCCTAAATGAATGAGCGGTAGCCTACTAAAACAAAGTTTACTTTGCCTCACCAGCATCATCAGATGACCATTATTCATCGGAAATAGTCATTATTTACAACATAAACACATTACCTCATCGTGATCCATAACTAACTGCCATCTCTCGTTCATTCGCTTTGTGTGAGGACACGGGGACTCGTTCAGCTCCGTGAGAGGTGACAATGCATCAACTCATTGCAATCAGGTGTGTTTAGCACTTACTGGCATTAGTTGATGCTGTGTCACTAACCACTCTCACCGAGCCGAAAAGAGTCCGGTGCCCTCACACTTTCAACACACGGACACGCACTATATTGCTTCCTGATTATTTGAATCTTGCACCCCCTGCACGAGCTACAAAACAGCTTCACGACAGCTGGCGTCGTAATAATACTACCGCTTTTGTTCAAAGGTGTCGCCAACATGCCGACTTACTCGTAGTAGCTTTAATTTATTTTTTACAATTGCTTTTTATGCCGTGATTGGTTCAGAATACTTATTGTGTCATAAGAACCAGAGCATAGCCTCATCTAAACTGACTTTCTGATCAAACTTAAATGACAATATCTTTAATTTTGGATGGTGTGTGTGTGTGTGTGTGTGTGTGTGTGTGTGTGTGTGTGTGTGTGTGTGTGTGTGTGTGTGTGTGTGTGTGTGTGTGTGTGTGTGTGTGTGTGTGTGTGTGTGTGTGTGTGTGTGTGTGTGTGTGTGTGTGCGCGCGTGTGTGTGTAGGAGCAGGTGTGTAACGATGTTGCTAAGCGACTGGGCGTGCTCGAGGTCAGCTGGAGATCAGGGAAACTCAGCCTTCCTGTCAGGAGACGAATGAACACACTGTCTCTAGGTAACACTCACTCACTCACTCACTCACTCACTCACTCACTCACTCACTCACTCACTCACTCACTCACTCACTCACTCACTCACTAACTCAGTCACTCACTCACTCACTCACTCACTCACTCACTCACTCACTCACTCACTCACTCACTCACTCACTCACTCACTCACTCACGCACGCACTCACTCACTCACTCACTCACTCACTCACTCACTCACTCACTCACTCACTCACTCACTCACTCACTCACTCACTCACTCACTCACTCAATCACTCACACACTCACTCACTCACTCACTCACTCACTCACTCACTCACTCACTCACTCACTCACTCACTCACTCACTCACACACTCACTCACTCACTCACTCACACACACACACACACACACACTCACTCACTCACTCACTCACTCACTCACTCACTCACTCACTCACTCACTCACACTCACTCACTCACTCACTCACTCACTCACTCACACACTCAGTCACTCACTCACTCACTCACTCACTCACTCACTCACTCACTCACTCACTCACTCACTCACTCACTCACTCACTCACTCACTCACTCACTGACACAAACACACAATTATTAATTTTGTTGCATTTGGTGTGAACACACTATAACATTTTTCTGTCCTATCTTAACACCATATATCTCCCTCTCTCCCTCTGTCTCCCTCCCTCACTCCCTCTCTCTCTCTCTCCCTCCCTCCCTCTCTCCCTCCCTCCCTCCCTCCCTGTCTGTCTCCCTGTCTGTCTGTCTGTCTGTCTGTCTGTCTGTCTGTCTATCTTAACACCATATATCTGTCTCCCTCCCTCCCTCCCTGCCTGTCTGCCTGTCTCCCTGTCTCCCTGTCTGTCTGTCTGTCTGCCTGTCTGTCTGCCTGTCTGTCTGTCTGTCTGTCTGTCTGTCTGTCTGTCTGTCTGTCTGTCTGTCTGTCTGTCTGTCTGTCTGTCTATCTTAACACCATATATCTGTCTCCCTGTCTGTCTGTCTGTCTGTCTGTCTGTCTGTCTGTCTGTCTGTCTGTCTGTCTGTCTGTCTGTCTCTCAGAGCTGCAGTGCTGTCGGTGGGACAGAGCTGATGAGCTGCACCTCTCCCTCATGGTGGATCATGTGACTGAGGTCAGCCAATGGATGGTCGGCGTCAAACGACTCATCGCTGAAACCAGGAAGTTGAGTCCACAGCTGCTAGAATCACTACAGACGCCTTTAGAACCACAGAACAACACAGTAGAACCAACCCGAGAGCCTTTAGAACCAGCGCAAGAGCCTGATACACTGTCATGATAGTGTCTCTCTCTCTCTCTCTCTCTCTCTCTCTCTCTCTCTCCCCTAAATTGAAGGTAAGGGTCTATAGAACAATGTTGGTTAGAGCAGTGGTTCTCAATTACTTTCTGTCATGCCCCCCCTAGGGGACAGAATTTTTTTCACGCCCCCCCCCTAAATTGAAATACTGTTAATATGTATTTATTTATCTGTACAAAACCACTGTATGAGTTTCTGGCACGAGCACTCTGCATACAATCACCTTATTATCAAATTAGATAACAAAAATTAGCTGAGATAACTTCTGCAGCAACTTAAAAAAAATGTAAAGTTCAGTTTATTAGCTCAATTTGTAACATTTAAACAAGACTGCTCAGTCTGTGTGAATCTCAGGACAGAGAAACAAGAGCAAATGATTCACTGAGGTTTGCATTTCATTTAAAACATTTTTAAACTGTAAACATAGTTAAGGTGGTGTTTTTTTATTATTATAGGCCAATAGGCCTTCTGTGATGTGATAACCAATAATTCATTAATGTTATTATTAGTCTACTTGCTTGATTTCTTTTTAAATAGCCTACAGAGACACTTGGAGACACATGTGGACGTTTATTTAATCGCGGCCTTTCGCGCGGTTATGACCAAACACAAGCACACATCGCGCTTTTTTTATATATTTTTTTATTATTATTTTTTGTCAGTTGGAAATCAAGGCCACCCACGCCCCCCCCCCCCCCCCTCCCCCCCTCCCTGACAACTCACTGTGCCCCCCAGGGGGGCGCGCCCCACCATTTGAGAAGCACTGGGTTAGAGTGTCAAGAAACCAGATCAAATATTAGTTTATTACCTGAATTAAGATTGTGGCCTTTTTGGTGAAAACAATGAAATAAAAAATATTTGTTCTGGTTTATTTTTTTGATTTTTTTTTTTAAAAAATTGGCATTTTTATGCTTTATTGATAGTGTAGAGACAGAGGTGAAATGGGGCAGAGAGGGGAGTGACATGCAGAGAACGCCCGCGGGCTGGAATCGAACCCGGGTCTGCTGCTGGCCGAGGCCCATGGGGGGGGGGACGCCCTACCAACTGAGCTAAGGGCGCCCCCTTGTTCTGGTTACTTGCCACTCAAACCAACAGTGTTCTATTAAAGACCCTTACCTTCAATTTAGAAGAGAAAGCTAAGCGGTCACATCAAGGTGAGATGACTGAGACACCACACTATGTAAACCCTTTTTAATAAACTTTCTCTGCGTTCAAAATCTCCTCCTCTGTCTTTTCTCTACAGCTGATCATAACTTTGATTTCCTGTATCATGAACTTAAAAATATTAAATCTAATTTCTCTCATTTAGACAATGCAATGTTTTTTTTTGTTTTCTTTCCGTAAACCTCCAGAAAAACAGTGGCCACAAACACACACACACACACACTGTAACACACACAGACACACAGTGACACACACACAAACACACACACACACACACACAGACACACAGACACACACACACACACACACACACACACACACACACACACACACACACACTGTCCAATGCATAGATAGTATAATAAATGTCTAATATGAAATGGGAACATGAAGATGTCAGTATTGTAAACAGTGTAATAGGTTTCTGCAGTGTGGACATGTGACCAGCAGGGAGAGGCAGAGGACAACAGTCACCTCACACTTAAGTATCTATCTATCTATCTATCCATCTATCCATCTATCTATCTATCTATCTATCCATCTATCCATCTATCCATCTATCCATCTATCCATCTATCCATCTATCCATCTATCCATCTATCCATCTATCCATCTATCCATCTATCCATCTATCCATCTATCCATCTATCCATCTATCCATCTATCCATCTATCCATCTATCCATCTATCCATCTATCCATCTATCCATCCATCCATCTATCCATCTATCCATCTATCTATCTATCCATCCTTCTATATATAAAGCAGAACATTTATTTCCAGTTTTTCTTCTTCTATGTTCCCAGATGGTTGTGATCCCTCAGTCTGTTCACCGCCTCAAAATACATGAAGAAGAGTCAATATAGAAATAGATCAACTTAGCACAAACAGTACAGACATTCTGTGTTTGGTGGAGTATTTCTATGTTGTCACAATACTTCTTGAATATAAATCTTATACGGTTGGAAAGCCTGTTTATTTCTCTTTAAAATGTGTGTGTGTGTGTGTGTGTGCGTGCGTGCGTGCGTGTGCGTGTACTTACGATTGTAAGGAAAATGTATCTGTGTTGAGCAGGAGAGTATGTGGGATGCGCCATGAAAAACTAGCCAAGTCAGCTGGTCTCTCCTTCCTACATACCTGCTGTGTTTGTTACCACAACTAGCCCTGCCTTCCAGAAAAATATATTTACAACATTTTATATATATTAGGGA
>NC_137218.1:567500-577500 GCF_949987685.1 Ammodytes marinus
AGGTAACACTGTGTTAACAGACAGGTAACAAGGTAACACTGTGTTAATAGACAGGTGACCAGGTAACCATGGTAAGACTGTGTTAATAGACAGGTAACCCGGTAACCAGGTAACACTGTGTTAATAGACAGGTAACCAGGTAACCATGGTAACACTGTGTTAATAGACAGGTAACCAGGTAACCATGGTAACACTGTGTTAATAGACAGGTAACCATGGTAACACTGTGTTAACAGACAGGTAACCAGGTAACACTGTGTTAATAGACAGGTAACCAGGTAACACTGTGTTAATAGACAGGTAACCAGGTAACACTGTGTTAACAGACAGGTAACCAGGTAACCAGGTAACACTGTGTTAATAGACAGGTGACCAGGTAACCAGGTAACACTGTGTTAATAGACAGGTGACCAGGTAACCAGGTAACCAGGTAACACTGTGTTAATAGACAGGTGACCAGGTAACCAGGTAACCAGGTAACACTGTGTTGGTCTCTGTTGAGTTTGTTTCGTAGTATACCCCTCTGATCTCTGCAGCTTCAGGTGAAAACAGTGAAAATCAAATTCCGTCTTTTTTATTTTATTTATTCTGGATCTGAGATGTTCTTTCGGTTGCTTGGCAACACCTTGGGAAGTTGACAAAGAAGTGTGTGTGTGTGTGTGTGTGTGTGTGTGTGTGTGTGTGTGTGTGTGTGTGTGTGTGTGTGTGTGTGTGTGTGTGTGTGTGTGTGTGTGTGTGTGTGTGTGTGTGTGTGTGTGTGTGTGTGTGTGTGTGTGTGTGTGTGTGTGTGTGTGTGTGTGTGTGACATCATTGCAGCAGCTCCGGTGTTACATAACAACATGGGACTGTGGACAGAATTACTTTCAAATAGAAATTATTATATTTTTTTAAGATTTTCTCTTTTATTCACTTTTCTAATGTGTATTCTACGCTGATGGATTTACATCTGTGACCCTGTGGAGCACTTTGAGTGGCCTGAATCGTACCATATAAATAAACTTGCCTATTAGACAGTTTGTAGAGACAGAGATGAAATGTGTCAGAGAGGGGAATGACATGCAGAGAACGACCCGGGCTGGATTCTAACCCGGGTCTGCTGTGAAGAGGACAGACAGACAGACAGACAGACAGACAGACAGACAGACAGACAGACAGACAGACAGACAGACAGACAGACAGACAGACAGACAGAGAGGGGAATGACATGCAGAGAACGACCCGGGCTGGATTCTAACCCGGGTCTGCTGTGAAGAGGACAGACAGACAGACAGACAGACAGACAGACAGACAGACAGACAGAGAGGGGAATGACATGCAGAGAACGACCCGGGCTGGATTCTAACCCGGGTCTGCTGTGAAGAGGACAGACAGACAGACAGACAGACAGACAGACAGACAGACAGACAGACAGACAGACAGACAGACAGACAGACAGACAGACAGACAGACAGAGAGGGGAATGACATGCAGAGAACGACCCGGGCTGGATTCTAACCCGGGTCTGCTGTGAAGAGGACAGACAGACAGACAGACAGACAGACAGACAGACAGACAGACAGACAGAGAGGGGAATGACATGCAGAGAACGACCCGGGCTGGATTCTAACCCGGGTCTGCTGTGAAGAGGACAGACAGACAGAGAGACAGAGAGACAGACAGACAGACAGACAGACAGACAGACAGACAGACAGACAGACAGACAGACAGACAGACAGACAGAGAGGGGAATGACATGCAGAGAACGACCCGGGCTGGATTCTAACCCGGGTCTGCTGTGAAGAGGACAGACAGACAGACAGACAGACAGACAGACAGACAGACAGACAGACAGACAGAGAGGGGAATGACATGCAGAGAACGACCCGGGCTGGATTCTAACCCGGGTCTGCTGTGAAGAGGACAGACAGACAGAGAGACAGAGAGACAGACAGACAGACAGACAGACAGACAGACAGACAGACAGACAGACAGACAGACAGACAGACAGACAGACAGACAGAGAGGGGAATGACATGCAGAGAACGACCCGGGCTGGATTCTAACCCGGGTCTGCTGTGAAGAGGACAGACAGACAGACAGACAGACAGACAGACAGACAGACAGACAGACAGACAGACAGACAGACAGACAGACAGACAGAGAACGACCCGGGCTGGATTCTAACCCGGGTCTGCTGTGAAGAGGACAGAGACTCTGTGGAGGGGGGGGGAGCGCCCCTGAAATGATTACAGTCTGATAGTTACTAACGTTGTCAAAAGGTTTACTCAGGTTTGCCCAGGGAGACAATTCTTGGTTTACAAGATATCACAAATTACATTTTGACTTTCTTCTGAAAATGGGTCAAATTGTAAAAGTTCTCTAATCAATATGTGCATGTGTGTGTGTGTGTGTGTGTGTGTGTGTGTGTGTGTGTGTGTGTGTGGGTGTGTGTGTGTGTGTGGGTGTGCGTGCGAGTGCGTGTGCGTTTGTGTGTGTGTGTGTGCATGTGTGTGTGTGTGTTCACAGATCATCAGAAGTTGGACCGTGAAGCTCGAATCTGTCGTTTGCTGAAACACCCAAACATCGGTGAGGATATTTATTAGTGTGAATGCTGGAGCTTCCAGCATTCACACTATTGTTATCCAAATCTTTATTATTCCACTTCTTCCGTACGTTTTTTGGACCTTCATACCTCCTTCAAATCTTCAGCTATTTTAACCATACAAATACCAAAATGTTCAGCTCTTTAAGGACATGTGTGGACCTCTTTTAACATTTTTCTACCTTTTAAACTTTTTAAAATATTCAGCTTTTTAACAAATTATTTTAACACTGAAGCGGGTGGGAGCAGCATTCCAAACCGCTAAAACTTCATCCTCTTTGAAACCTATCTCCTCCCGCATTTTTTCAGCTAGAGACTCCATTCAAACTTTAAACAATTCACATGAATTGCAGCTATTAAAATCCTATTCAACTTTTTAAAATCTTAAACTGTCTTTGAACAAGCACAGTTTTAGTTTTAAGCTTTTTTCAGCCTCTTTCTAAATTTATAATGGGATCCGGATGGGACGGAATGTTCAGAGGCAGAGTGGGGAAACCAACTGTTACAGTGTAGAACTGGTGTAAAAATACACCAAAACCTTCCACATAACTGCCTCTCACTCCCACAAATTAAACCCTACGTGGATAATTTTTACATAAAAATGTAGGACATATTCTTCCGGTCGCATAGATGTGACTACTGAAGCAATCGGACCTACACAATGGGAGGTCTGGGCTTCCAAGCTAAATGGTGTCCAACCAACTGCCGCCTTGATAACTGAGACAGGAAATTTCTGGAGAAAGGCAGACTGTACCACACCTTTAAAATGCTCTGTTTCTCATTCTCTTCACATTACAGACATAATCTTCACACTGTGTCTTCATCAGATTCTTCTGGTTCTAACAATAAAATAATTTTGTCAGTTAGACTCACGGTCCGTCAGTTAGAGGCAGCGGTTTGAGGTGACATTTTGGATGAAATGACCTCTCTGAGGCTTCTAAAAGGTGGGATTTCTGCCTGATCACAGACCCTCAATAAGATATACACTCACCTTGGTGACTGACTCTGCCCATTAAAGGGCAATTTCACTTTTTTTTCTTGATTATTTTTTTCTTTTTTCCACTTTATTAGACAGTTCGGATAGGCACAGTTGAAATGGGGAAAACACTCTGCTCTTTGAAGGCCTATATCACACATCATTTTTTCTCATGTCTTTCAATTGTAATTTTATCTAGACATTTTTAAATATTCAACATCATTCCTATAAGAGTTAAACAATTCACTACTGTTCATACTTAAGACTGTTTCTTACTTTTCCACATCTTCATACTCCTTTAGCTGATTCATATACATTCAAGCCATCAAGGTAGTTTAGCTCCAAGTCTATTCAATTATTATTTCACAGTTTTAAGATTTTTATCCATGTCTTTCAACTTCTTCATAATTTCAGCAAGAAATGTTATTCAAACCTCTATATATTCAACATTTCAACTCCTTTTAAACTTATTTTACAAAATTATGACCTTTATAAACTTCAACAACTTTATAAACCTTTATAGACCTTTTTCAAATCTTCATACTCAGCTATCCAGTTTAGCGTAAGCTGTTTCAGCATTCACACGCATTTTCAGCAGGAAATGCATTTTCTAGTTAGTGTGAATGCTGGAGCTTCCAGCATTCACACTATTGTTATCCAAATCTTTATTATTCCACTTCTTCCGTACGTTTTTTGGACCTTCATACCTCCTTCAAATCTTCAGCTATTTTAACCATACAAATACCAAAATGTTCAGCTCTTTAAGGACATGTGTGGACCTCTTTTAACATTTTTCTACCTTTTAAACTTTTTAAAATATTCAGCTTTTTAACAAATTATTTTAACACTGAAGCGGGTGGGAGCAGCATTCCAAACCGCTAAAACTTCATCCTCTTTGAAACCTATCTCCTCCCGCATTTTTTCAGCTAGAGACTCCATTCAAACTTTAAACAATTCACATGAATTGCAGCTATTAAAATCCTATTCAACTTTTTAAAATCTTAAACTGTCTTTGAACAAGCACAGTTTTAGTTTTAAGCTTTTTTCAGCCTCTTTCTAAATTTATAATGGGATCCGGATGGGACGGAATGTTCAGAGGCAGAGTGGGGAAACCAACTGTTACAGTGTAGAACTGGTGTAAAAATACACCAAAACCTTCCACATAACTGCCTCTCACTCCCACAAATTAAACCCTACGTGGATAATTTTTACATAAAAATGTAGGACATATTCTTCCGGTCGCATAGATGTGACTACTGAAGCAATCGGACCTACACAATGGGAGGTCTGGGCTTCCAAGCTAAATGGTGTCCAACCAACTGCCGCCTTGATAACTGAGACAGGAAATTTCTGGAGAAAGGCAGACTGTACCACACCTTTAAAATGCTCTGTTTCTCATTCTCTTCACATTACAGACATAATCTTCACACTGTGTCTTCATCAGATTCTTCTGGTTCTAACAATAAAATAATTTTGTCAGTTAGACTCACGGTCCGTCAGTTAGAGGCAGCGGTTTGAGGTGACATTTTGGATGAAATGACCTCTCTGAGGCTTCTAAAAGGTGGGATTTCTGCCTGATCACAGACCCTCAATAAGATATACACTCACCTTGGTGACTGACTCTGCCCATTAAAGGGCAATTTCACTTTTTTTTCTTGATTATTTTTTTCTTTTTTCCACTTTATTAGACAGTTCGGATAGGCACAGTTGAAATGGGGAAAACACTCTGCTCTTTGAAGGCCTATATCACACATCATTTTTTTTCATGTCTTTCAATTGTAATTTTATCTAGACATTTTTAAATATTCAACATCATTCCTATAAGAGTTAAACAATTCACTACTGTTCATACTTAAGACTGTTTCTTACTTTTCCACATCTTCATACTCCTTTAGCTGATTCATATACATTCAAGCCATCAAGGTAGTTTAGCTCCAAGTCTATTCAATTATTATTTCACAGTTTTAAGATTTTTATCCATGTCTTTCAACTTCTTCATAATTTCAGCAAGAAATGTTATTCAAACCTCTATATATTCAACATTTCAACTCCTTTTAAACTTATTTTACAAAATTATGACCTTTATAAACTTCAACAACTTTATAAACCTTTATAGACCTTTTTCAAATCTTCATACTCAGCTATCCAGTTTAGCGTAAGCTGTTTCAGCATTCACACGCATTTTCAGCAGGAAATGCATTTTCTAGTTATTTTTACTTCTTCCGTACGTTTTTTGGACCTTCATACCTCCTTCAAATCTTCAGCTATTTTAACCATACAAATACCAAAATGTTCAGCTCTTTAAGGACATGTGTGGACCTCTTTTAACATTTTTCTACCTTTTCAAATATTTCAAATATTCAGCTTTTTAACAAATTATTTTAACATTGAAGCAGATAGGAGCAGCATTCCAAACCGCTAAAACTTCCTCTGCTTTGAAACCTATCTCCTCCCGCAGTTTTTCAGCTAGAGACTCCATTCAAACGTTAAACAATTCACATTAATTACAGCTATTAAACTCCTATTCAACTTTTTAAATTCTTAAACAGTCTTTAAACAAACATAGTTTTAGTTTTAAGCTTTTTTCAACCTCTTTCTAAATTTATAATGGGATCCGGATGGGACGGAATGTTCAGAGGCAGAGTGGGGGAACCAACTGTTACAGTGTAGAACTGGTGTAAAAATACACCAAAACATTCCACATAACTGCCTCTCACTCCCACAAATTAAACCCTACGCGGATAATTTTTACATCAAAATGTAGGACATATTCTGCCGGTCGCATAGATGTGACTACTGAAGCAATCGGACCTACACAATGGGAGGTCTGGGCTTCCAAGCTAAATGGTGTCCAACCAACTGCCGCTTTGATAACTGAGACATGACATTTCTGGAGAAAGGCAGACTGTACCACACATTTAAAATGTTCTGGTTCTCATATTCTTCACATTACAGACACAATCTTCACACTGTGTCTTCATCAGATTCTTCTGGTTCTAACAATAAAATAATTTTGTCAGTTAGACTCACGGTCTGTCAGTTAGAGGCAGCGGTTTGAGGTGACGTTTTGGATGAAATGACCTCTCTGAGGCCTCTAAAAGGTGGGATTTCTGCCTGATCACAGACCCTCAATAAGACATACACTCACCTTGGTGACTCACTCTGCCCATTAAAGGGCAATTTCACTTTTTTTTCTTGATTATTCTTTTCTTTTTTCCGCTTTATTAGACAGTTCGGAGAGGCACAGTTGAAATTGAGCAAACACTCTGCTCTTTGAAGGCCTATTTCACACATAATTTTTTTTTTCATGTCTTTCAATTATAATTTTATCTAGACATTTTTAAATATTCAACATCATTCCTATAAGAGTTAAACAATTCACTACTGTTCATACTTAAGACTGTTTCTTACTTTTCCACATCTTCATACTCCTTTAGCTGATTCATATACATTCAAGCCATCAAGGTAGTTTAGCTCCAAGTCTATTCAATTACTATTTCATAGTTTTAAGATTTTTATCCATGTCTTTCAACTTCTTCATAATTTCAGCAAGAAATGTTATTCAAACCTCTATATATTCAACTTTTCAACTCCTTTTAAACTTATTTTACACAATTATGACCTTTATAAACTTCAACAACTTTATAAACCTTTATAGACCTTTTTCAAGTCTTCATACTCAGCTATCCAGTTTAGCGTAAGCTGTTTCAGCATTCACACGCATTTTCAGCAGGAAATGCATTTTCTAGTTAGTGTGAATGCTGGAGCATTCACACTATTGTTATCCAAATCTTTATTAGTGTGAATGCTGGAGCTTCCAGCATTCACACTATTGTTATCCAAATCTTTATTAGTGTGAATGCTGGAGCTTCCAGCATTCACACTATTGTTATCCAAATCTTTATTAAACTTATTATATTTCCGCTTCCGTACGTTTTTTGGCTCTCTTCAACTCCTTCAAATCTTCAGCTATTTCAACCATACAAATACCAAAATGTTCAGCTCTTTAAGGACATGTGTGGACATCTTTTAAAATGTTTCTACCTTTTCAAATATTTCAAATATTCAGCTTTTTAACAAATTATTTTAACATTGAAGCGGATAGGAGCAGCATTCCAAACCGCTAAAACTTCCTCTGCTTTGAAACCTATCTCCTCCCGCATTTCTTCAGCTACAGACTCCATTCAAACGTTAAACAATTCACATTAATTGCAGCTATTCAATTCCTATTCAACTTTTTAAAATCTTCAACTGTCTTTGAACAAACACAGTTTTAGTTTTAAGCTTTTTTCAACCTCTTTCTAAATTTATAATGGGATCCGGATGGGACGGAATGTTCAGAGGCAGAGTGGGGAAACCAACTGTTACAGTGTAGAACTGGTGTAAAAATACACCAAAACCTTCCACATAACTGCCTCTCACTCCCACAAATTAAACCCTACGTGGATAATTTTTACTTCAAAATGTAGGACACATTCTGCCGGTCGCATAGATGTGACTACTGAAGAAATCGGACCTACACAATGGGAGGTCTGGGTTTCCAAGCTAAATGGTGTCCAACCAACTGCCGCCATGATAACTGAGACATGACATTTCTGGAGAAAGGCAGACTGTACCACACTTTTAAAAGGCTCTGGTTCTCATATTCTTCACATTACAGACATAATCTTCACACTGTGTCTTCATCAGATTCTTCTGGTTCTAACAATAAAATAATTTTGTCAGTTAGACTCACGGTCCGTCAGTTAGAGACAGTGGTTTGAGGTGAAGTTTCGGATGAAATTACCTCTCTGAGGCCTCTAAAAGGTGGGATTTCTGCCTGATCAAAGACCCTCAATACGACATACACTCAGCTGGGTGACTCACTCTGCCCATTAAAGGGCAATTTCACTTTTTTTCTAGATTTTTTTCCTTCTTTTTTCCGCTTTATTAGACAGTTTGGAGAGACAAAGTTGAAATGGGGTAAACACTCTGCTCTTTGAAGGCCTATTTCACACATGAAAAAAAATTTCATGTCTTTCAATAATAATTTTATCTAGAAATGTTTAAATATTCCACATTGTTTCAATTAGAGTTCAACAATTCACTACCGTTCATACTTTAGACTATTTCTTACTTTTCCACATCTTCATAGTCCTTTAGCTGATTCATATACATTCTCTCTCTAGGTCGTCCTCAGACGAGCCCTCCATAAAGCCATCAATCTACTTTAGCTCCAAGTCTATTCAATTACTATTTCACAGTTTTAAGTTTTTTATCCATATCTTTCAACGTATTCATAATTTCAGAAATAAATATTATTTAAACCTCTATATATTCAACTTTTCAACTCCTTTTAAACTCCTTTTATACAATTATGACCTTCATAAACTTTTTCAAATCTTCATACTCAGCTATCCAGTTTAGCGTAAGCTGTTTCAGCATTCACACGCATTTTCAGCAGGAAATGCATTTTCTAGTTTTTATTCTTATCTTATTAAAAGTCAAACTAACTTACAAAGTATAAACGTATAGAGACGGCTCTGTTAGGCGTAGCCATGGCAGCAGCACAGTTTAATCACATGACCCGTGGACTATAAAAGTCTAAAGTGCTGCGTGGACAATGTGTCACTCATCACTCATTGAGTTCTGAGTGACAGATCATTGTGCAGATCCGGATGATATTTCAGAGTCACAGTTATAGCGGTTATATATGATTAAAGATATACCAGTGGTTATGTCTCTGTCTCCTCTGTCTGTCTGGATTAATCACTATAAAAGCTTCACAACTGGCACACACACACACACACACACACATACACACACACACACACACACACACACACACACACACACACACACACACAATCACACACAATTACACACACACAATCACACACACACACACACACACACACACACACACACACACACACAATCACACACACACAATCACACACACACACACACACACACACACACACACACACACACACACACACACACACACACACACACATCAAACAAATACACAGTCAGTGCGTTTCCATGGCACAACTAGATTAGATTATCACATATATCGAACTAGACACTCGAACGGACCGTGTCACTTGTCTGAGTATACATGGCCTTTCAGATATCGGATAAATGTCCAATGCATGGCTGTCTCCACTATGCTAGGTGGCGCTGTAGCCCTTTCAACCATGCTTTCAACAAGTGTTGAAAGAGCCACGTCCGGTTCTCTTCCGTCAATAACCCATGGTGTAGCCTATCACGCGCAGGCACACAAGCACAGAACGAGAAGTCCGATAAGCGATGTCCGATCCCTGTATACATGCAGAGAGAATGCCGACAACGAACGACTTATCTAGGTGTTCTTATCCGACATCTCTTGTCCGTTATTGTGCCGATTTGTGTGCGAAGTAGATCGGATAAAGGTGTTTACATGCAGTTTAAAAGTCCTG
>NC_137218.1:587500-595000 GCF_949987685.1 Ammodytes marinus
TGCTAGATAACTCGCTGCTTGAAGACCGCAGTGCATTAATGTGGTGACGTAGGGACGAGCGAGGGGACTGCTAACTGCAGTCACTGACAGGAAGTTAGCTAAAAGAACCATACTGCTTACAGCACCATTAATATGACTTTGATTTATGGTGTGAAGTCCAAACTCTGCAGGTGAATAGAGTAACATTTTTAACTCATAGATTTCATCATGAAACTCTACCAGTTCATTACTGACATAAAAACCATTATTTTTTGTTTCACATTTTTTTCTCAAATGTTTGAATAAATATGGAAGTATAAAACGAATTATGTGTACATTTGCATCTCTTTAAAAACCATAAATCTAGATGTTGGATGAAGCCTTGAAGAGTTAAAATCTTTAATAAATGTTTACAACTTATTAGAATCCAAAGTTTTTACAGAAAATATTTTGGATACAGACTTTGTTCATTTTATAGATCAAACAATTCTATGTAGAGGTCTTAAAATGCATTTTCAGCATGAATAAAATGTCTCATAAATCAGACAGTGAACAACATATGAACAAATCCTTCTGTAATAACCTTCAGAATAGTGCTGAGAATGATTATGGAAATAAATAACAGAAGCTTCAGGGACGAGTTTGTATCGACCCTCTGATTGACTGGTATTATTAAGACCCGCCTTCTTTAGCTGTGGCAGCCAATCACACGCTGAGTCAAAGTGTTTAAACGTTTATGTTGCAGGAATCATCTGAAAGCACGAACACCACCATCGAGGATGAAGATACAAGAGGTACACACACACACACACACACACACACACACACACACACACACACACACACACACACACACACACACACACACACACACACACACACACACACACACACACACACACACACACACACACACACACACACACACACACACACACACACACACACACACACACACACACACACACACACACACACACACACACACACACACACACACACACACACAAAACACACACACACACACACACACACACATACACACACACACACACACACACACACACACACACACATACACACACACACACACACACACATACACACACATACACACACACACACATACACACACACACACACACACACATACACACACACACACACACACACACACATACACACACACACACACACACACACACACACGTTTGTACAGCATTATTCACATTGACGGCCTTTTATAAACAAATTTACAGCCGACAATGATACTAACCTGTGTGTGAGTGTGTGTGTGTGTGTGTGTGTGTGTGTGTGTGTGTGTGTGTGTGTGTGTGTGTGTGTGTGTGTGTGTGTGTGTGTGTGTGTGTGTGTGTGTGTGTGTGTGTGTGTGTGTGTGTGTGTGTGTGTGTGTGTGTGTGTCAGTGAGGAAACAGGACATCATTAAAGTGACTGAGCAGCTAATCGAGGCGATCAGCAACGGAGACTTTGAGAGCTACACGTATGTAACACACACACACACACACACACACACACACTCACACACACACACACACACACACACTCACACTCACACACACACACACACACACACACACACACACACACACACACACACACACACACACACACAGTTAATTTGAGAGGGCGGGGCATATGTAGAACTTCCTAAATTGACAAGGCATGTCTTTCCTAGTGGCCGTAAATGTAATAGCAGGCGCTTCTGGACCAGAGTTTCTTTCTAAACTGAACATTACTACTGTATGAAGTCAGTAGTCTGGCTCCTGCAGAATGCCTTCTCTGTTCTGATCCAACATTGTGACCCAGAAGTTGTGAGAAGTGCACAGACAGAGGATTGGATCTTCTTCAGATAACTTCTGTCTACATTTTACTAAACTCTGCAGAGCCTCTGTCAGACCAAAGTGTAACTCCAGCGTGTAGCGGCCGAGTGAATGTGGTCTGGACTCTGTGGAGGAGAGTCATGGTTTCAGAGACGCTGTAGAAGGACAGAACACCTGCACTGTGATCCAGGTACACTCCTATTCTGGAGGACCGAGGACCTGAGACGGCAGTACGGACTCTGTTGTGTGGACAAAGTAAAACCTGTTTGTGTCACATATTAACGCCCAAGACTTGTCATTGTTTCCAAAGACACTTCCCTCCCCTGCTCTGATGATGGTCTTGTATGCGACTGCTACAACAGCTCCTGCTCCTCTCCACTCCACCTCCCAGTACCAACAGCCAGTCAGACTCTCTGTACTCAGGACCTGAGGATAGTCAGTGAATATGTCTGCGTGGCTCGAATAAGACTGATGTCGACCCATGAATGTTGCTTTCCTGTTCCCATCGGACAGTAACAGCCATGGGTGAGCTGTGTTTGGGTCCAGTGTGATGCCACGGGAATATCTCAAGCAGTCCGCTCTGGTCTGGGGCTCCGGTGCAGCATACAGGGTCTGGTCAGAATCTGGAAAGTTTGGAAAAAAACTTGATTTTCTAGAAAGGAAACACCGGTTTGTTTTCTATGTTTTTCTTCAATAGCGACCGGCCACTTTATCAGGTACACCTGTTCAATTGCTTGGAAAAGCAAATAGCTGATCAGCCAATCACATGGCAGCAACTCAATGCATTGAGGCATGTAGACGTGGTCAAGACAATGTACTGAAGTCAAACCGAGCATCAGAATGGGGAAGAAAGGGGGAGTGAAGTGACTTTGAACGTGGCATTATATAAACACCCCTCCATTTTACAGATAGAGTAGTTTATGAAATCATATGTTTTTTTTGTTTGTTTTTTTGTTTTTTTAAGATGTTTTTTTGGCATTTTTATGCTTTATTGATAGTGTAGAGACAGAGTTGAAATGGGGCAGAGAGGGGAGTGACATGCAGAGAACAACCGCGGGCTGGAATCCAACCCGGGTCCGCTGCTGGCCGAGGCCCATGGGGGGGGGACGCCCTACCAACTGAGCTAAGGGCGCCCATGAAATCATATGTTTTTGTTCACCAATATTTACAAGTATCTAAAGTTGAACCTTTGTCTTGAAAGTGCTGGGAGAGTGATTGAAGGTTATTCTTAAAGCCATACGAACCCTGAGTCTTCAGTTGCTCCACTAGATCTGCTAACATGGTGTTTTTCAGCAGCTCAGGCCTCTGGTAGAATACCTGCCTACACTGAGGGCAGCTGTAGAGTTGTCTCTGCTCCTCTCCATCCCAGTGGGTTTTAATACAGTCCATACAGTAGCTGTGTCCACAGTGAAGACCCACCAGAACCTTCAGTAGCTCCAGACAGATGGAACAAGAGAACCTTCAGTAGCTCCAGACAGATGGAACAAGAGGAACCTTCAGTAGCTCCAGACAGAACCT
Organism: Ammodytes marinus; assembly: GCF_949987685.1. Lineage (NCBI taxonomy): Eukaryota > Metazoa > Chordata > Actinopteri > Uranoscopiformes > Ammodytidae > Ammodytes > Ammodytes marinus. The sequence continues at coordinate 590,839 of NC_137218.1, forward strand.
CCAGTAGCTCCAGACAGATGGAACAAGAGAACCTTCAGTAGCTCCAGACAGATGGAACAAGAGAAGGTTTCCCGGTCCAAGTGAACCCCGCTCTGAGCCATTTCTCCTCTGTGTGTGTCAGCGAGTGGCTGAGTCAAACTGTGTCTGAAGGAGGGAACAGGGGAACATAAGGGCAGCTCTCTGTGTCTCTCCCTCTCCCTCTCTCTCTCTCTCTCTCTCTCTCTCTCTCTCTCTCTCTCCCTCTCCAGCTCTCTGTGTCTGAGATAAGAGACAAAGGTTGGGCCTTATCAAACTTTATTACTTTACTGGAAGAGGAGCGGCTTTATGACTTTGAACGTTGTTAAGTTTAGTCACTTCATTAGTCATTGGTCACATTGAGATTTATTTCCGCATCTCCCCTCTCAAGTCCCCACACTCCAGAGGGGGTCAGAGCGCAGGGTCAGCCATAGGACAGACAGACAGACAGACAGACAGACAGACAGACAGACAGACAGACAGACAGACAGACAGACAGACACACTCCAGAGGGGGTCCTCACACAGGGTCAGCCATAGTACAGACAGACAGACAGACATACAGACAGACAGACAGACAGACAGACAGACAGACAGACAGACAGACAGACAGACACACTCCAGAGGGGGTCAGAGCACAGGGTCAGCCATAGTACAGCGCCCCTGGAGCAGTTTGGGGTTCAGTGTCTTGCTCAGGGACACTTGGACATGTGGTGCAACCTGGTATCACGCCGAGGCGTCTAATAGACACGCATGGACCGGCGTCTAACTCACACGCCTTGCCTGACCAGGGCGTGTGAGTTACACGCGCACCTCCCGCCGTCTAAATGAACGGAGGAATAGTCTAAATGAACGGAGGAATAGCACCAACAGGGGCCGACATGTTCTCCCAGGAATAGCACGACATGTTCTCCCAGCATTTCAATACTATCTAGCTGCAGCCCCCTCGGTGGTTAGGGTTAGGGCAAGGGGACAGGGAGAGGTTATAATATAGATAAAACATTGACGGAAAACCGCGGCCGCCATCTTGACTACGGGAGGTGCGCGTGTAACTCACACGCCCTGGTCAGGCAAGGCGTGTGAGTTAGACGCCGGTCCATGCGTGTGTATCTCACGCCTCGGCGTGAGATCGGGTTGTGTGGTGGGGAGTCACAGCCACAGTGTTGTTTGAAGTAATTCACTTTCTGCACATATTGCTGCTTTCTACTTGTCGATAAAAGCTTGTTATGCAAAATACAATCAATAGTCTTTGGGAAAATCTTTGTATATTGGTGCAGGTGTGTCTAGTGCAGAGGGTAAAGATATGGTCACATGAACGATGGTTACGTAAGAATCCAATCTGACTTTATGACGGACATTGAGCTCAATACATTTAACTAGTTTGAGTTGATGACGCTGCAGAACACCTTACAGCTGGAGACATGTGTATTTGATATGTACAATCCATACATATATACAACCTGATATACTATGTTGTTTTGAACCATTTATATATTATTCAATAATGCACTTTATATGCATACTGCATTATGGACCCTCAGAACTATATGCACTTTAATATTGATATTGACTGGATATTTATTTGAACTTGTTGACCAGCTGCAATCTGTGTATTATGTACTATTATTATTACAGCGCTGCTATAACAAAAAAACGTTTTTATTGATTGCACTACTGGTTAGATGCTAAACTGCATTTCGTTGTACTGGTTGTCTTTACTTGTGCAATGACAATAAAGTTGAATCTAATCTAATCTTATTCTTTATATATTTGAATGTGTTGTGCTCCATACCATGGTACTATTGTTACCCCTCTGTAAAGCCCTTTGAATGGCCTAGTGTCTGCATTGCGCTGTGTAAACACACGTGCCTTGCGTTCCTTCACAGTAAGATGTGTGACCCGGCTGTCACAGCGTTTGAGCCCGAGGCTTTGGGGAATCTGGTGGAAGGCCTCGACTTCCACCGCTTTTATTTTGAAAACCGTGAGTATGAAACTGTCTCCTGATTGGCTGGATGCCCACATGTCTGTTCACCTGCCCAGGTGAAAATAAACTATTTTATATAATGTTTTTAGAAGTTATTAATCACTTTTGTACTTTGTGTACTTTGATGCTAGTTAAAAATTAAATGTCCTCCCTGTCTCCCTCCCTGTCTCCCTGTCTCCCTCCCTGTCTCCCTCCCTGTCTCCCTCCCTCCCTCTCACCCTCCCTGTCTGTCTGTCTGTCTGTCTCCCTCCCTGTCTCCCTCCCTCCCTCCCTCCCTCCCTGTCTGTCTGTCTGTCTGTCTCCCTCCCTGTCTCCCTCCCTGTCTCTCACCCTCCCTGTCTCCCTCCCTCCCTCCCTCCCTCCCTCCCTCCCTCCCTCCCTGTCTGTCTGTCTGTCTGTCTGTCTGTCTCCCTCCCTCCCTGTCTCCCTCCCTGTCTCCCTCCCTCCCTGTCTCCCTCCCTCCATCCTTCCCTGTCTCCCTCCCTCCCTGTCTGTCTGTCTGTCTGTCTGTCTGTCTGTCTGTCTGTCTGTCTGTCTGTCTCCCCCTCCTTCCCTCCCTCCTTCCCTCCCTTTCTCCCTCCCTCCCTCCCTCTCTCCCTCTCTCCCTCCCTCATCCCCGCCCCCTCCAGTGTGGTCTAAGAACAGTAAGCCAGTGCACACCACCATACTGAACCCTCACATCCACCTGGTGGGGGAGGAGGCTGCTTGCATCGCGTACATCCGAGTGACGCAGTTCATTGACGCTAACGGCACGCCGCGCACCGCTCAGTCCGAGGAGACGCGCGTCTGGCACCGCACCGACGGCAAGTGGCAGATCGTTCACTTCCACCGCTCCGGCTCCGCGAGCACACTGAACAAGTAAGCACACTAAACAAGCAAGCACACTAAACAAGCAAGCACACTAAACAAGTAAGCACACTAAACAAGTAAGCACACTGAACAAGTAAGCACACTAAACAAGTAAGCACACTGAACAAGTAAGCACACTAAACAAGTAAGCACACTAAACAAGCGAGCACACTGAACAAGTAAGCACACTAAACAAGTAAGCACACTAAACAAGCAAGCACACTAAACAAGGAAGCACACTAAACAAGTAAGCACACTAAACAAGCAAGCACACTAAACAAGCAAGCACACTAAACAAGTAAGCACACTAAACAAGCAAGCACACTAAACAAGGAAGCACACTAAACAAGTAAGTGTGTGTGTGGGGGGGAGGAGAGGGGAGGGGAGAGAGTGTGTGTGTGTGTGTGGGGGGGGGTGTGTGGGGGGGGAGTGTGTGTGTGTGTGTGGGTGAGAGGGTAGGGTAGGGAGTGTGTGTGGGCGGGTTTGGGTGTGGGGGTCTGTGTGTGTGTATGTGTGTTTTAATTTTAATTTCTTTCTTTGTTTTTGTTCCAGTTAACTTCCAGTGGGGCTGTTCTTTGACGGGTTGACCGTCGCCTTGACGACAGATTGATTGACAGCCGGCCGGGCGTTCTGACCGACCAATCAGGCTTTAGGGGCGGGTCCACAGAGCAGAGCCCAACCAACAACTTCCTGGATATAGACCACACCCCTTTCACATTCAGCCAATACGCTGCAGCGATTCTACTAACGATGGAAACCTCGTAACAATGCCTCGTTCACAACATTGATTATTGATTTAAAACTAATTATATTGTTATTAGTAAACTGTTATTTTTTTATTTATTTATTAAACTTTATTTTTGGATTTGTTTTAAAGAACACAAACACACAAACAAAATAAACATCCAACATGGCGTCCTCTGCTTTACAGGTTTCTAAGGACTTTGTTTAATCTAAAGGTAAATGTTGAGCAGAAAATAAAAAGTCAATAAGGTGTCATGAAGTTAGCTGTCATTCGTTTTTGAATTATTTAAATTATTTATATGTTTTATTATCTTAAATCTGTTTAAAATTAGTTTTTAATAAAATTATTTATTAAGTTTTTTTTTTTTTTTTTTTTTTCAATTTTTATTAGTATTTTAATTCAGTAAAAAATATTTTTACAAACTTTTTATTTTGTTTACAAAATGAATTTACTTTTTTTTTACTTTTTTAGCTTTTTTTCTAAATAGTTTTATATTAGTTTTTAAATTAGTTTATTCCCTCTTCATCTAAATAAAAGCCCCTAATACGTGGTTAGCTTCCACTAAAGCCC
>NC_137218.1:600000-627500 GCF_949987685.1 Ammodytes marinus
CTGCATCAAAGTGTTTAAAGTGTTTCTGTAAATAAACTGAGGTGGTGATTACTGAGCTCTGATTGGTCTGTTTGTGATGGACAGATAGATAGATAGATAGATAGATAGATAGATAGATAGATAGATAGATAGATAGATAGATAGACAGACAGACAGACAGACAGACAGACAGACAGACAGACAGACAGACAGACAGACAGACAGACAGACAGACAGACAGACAGACAGACAGACAGACAGAACAAATCTCCCGCCACTGAAACTGCGTACTGCACCTTTAAGAGCTCTACGATCCCTTTACCAACGGGCCTATTGTGTGTTATGTTGAATTTGGCTTTTGATTTCATTTCATCCATTGTTTCTATTAGAGGCGTGGGTTTACTTGTATTAATTTTTTAACACAATAAATAACTGATAATACAAAATTGAAGGAACAGAAAACAATTATTTAGCCTATAGTGCAGGGGTGTCCAAACTACGGCCCGCGGGCCGCCCGCTTTTTATTGGCCCGCGGCCGATTTTAAAGATATAATGTAATATGGCCCTTTGAAAAAAAAATAATAATAATTTTTGCATTTCTTAGTTAACCCACTAGTGCAGGGGTGTCAAAACTGATTGATTGCCCCGTGGCACATTTTAAAAATATAATGTAATATGGCGCTTTTAATTTTTAAATAATTGAAATGCACTCATTATATTACAGAGAAATATGTCCCATAAAAGAAAAAGAGCACCAAGCCCATCCCAGAGGACCCTGGATAATATTTTATTTTAAATTAATATTATTATGGAAAATCCATGTGTCTTTCTCCAATAGCTTCTAATTCATCTGACAGTGTCTCCATTTTTTTTCATACAAAATTCTTCAGATTTAGCCTCTTAATTTCCCTCTCAAAGTGCACCAGATTCATGCATTTCACTTTAAAAACTTTAAAAAATCTCCCGGGGGCGCATACCCCCGGAACCTCCTAGGAGGGTCGGGATCTCGGCTGGCTACTATTTTCACCCTGCTGGACATTGGACGCAAAGGCAGAAAACACTGGGTGTATCATTGGTATTTAACAAGAGGGGAAATGTGTCTGTTTAAAGCGGATACGAGTAACATTTAAATATCTTTTAAACAGCCTCATGTTTCCTCTGATAATCATAAATTACCTTTAACAGCAAACGAGACCATCAGTGCAAAGAAAGACGTTTTTATATAGTTTTTATTACTGCTTTTGGTCTGGTCGCACACCCAGTCCGATTTTCGGTTCGCTCGTGCAGGCTCTATGGTCACATATCCGTATTGGTTGCAGATTTCAGTGTGGCGCTGCAACGCGATTTGAGAAGCCTATCCCTCCAGGTGAGGGAAGGGGAGCGGGAGCCTTGTTTGAGACAGTTATTTGTCGTCATAAATGACTGATAACGGGGCTGAACCATCAAAGAAAAAAAAGAGAATGCAATGAAGAAAAGCGAAAAGGGAGAGTGAGTGATAGGCGGGCGGGAGGACGTTGCCAAGCAACGTGTATACAATTTCACGAGAGCGAAACTAGACTGCTAAATGAATGAGCGGTTGGTACTAACACAAAGTTTGCTTTGCTTCACCATCATCAGATAACCATTATCTGAAATAGTCATTATTTACATCAACAACACAAACACATTACCTCATCGTGATCCATAGTCTACTAACTGCCGTCTCTCATTCATTCGCTTTCTGTGAGGACACAGCTCCGTGAGAGAGAGAGTAGTTAGGTGACGCTGCTGAATCAACTCATTGCAAGCAGGTGTGTGTACTGACTGGCATTAGTTGATGCAGTGTCAAAACCACTCTCACGGAGCCGAAAAGAGTCCTCACACTTTCAACACACGAACATGCACTATATTGCGCCCTTCTCAGTCCACGCTCACGCGCCTGGCACGAGCATTTGCGACAGCGGGCGTCGTAAAAATACTACCGCTTTTGTCCAAAGGGGACGCCAACGTGCCATCTTACTCGTAGTGCCTTTAATGTGCAAGGAAAGTGTTGCCGTGAAGAAGGATTACAATTTACGAAGACACTATGAAACTAAACATCAGAGCAGCTACATGTCCTAATAAATGTGTTATTTTTGCAAAGTGGCCCGGCCCTTCGTAGATTTTTCTGTATGTGGCCCTCAGTGAAAAAAGTTTGGACACCCCTGATCTAGTGTGACAGTATATGCAGTTTAAGAGTCCATGTAAAAATATTGACCCAGAGAACTTTGCTTCATGAATGTGAAATTATAAAACCTGTCATGTAATCTAAAAATGAATATCCCAGCAGCAGACCCGGGTTAGATTCCAGCCCGCGGTCGTTCTCTGCATGTCACTCCCCTCTCTGCCCCATTTCAACTCTGTCTCTACACTATCAATAAAGCATAAGAATGACAAAGAAAATATCTTTAGAAAAACGCATATAACATCCAGTGTAAAATAGGCTTAAATATGTCAAATAAATAGGGCGTATGTAATCAATCAATCAATCAATCAATCAATCAATCAATCAATCAATCAATCAATCAATCAATCAATCAATCAATCCATCACCTTTATTTTCACTGGACAGACACTGAGGTTTCCTTCATTTACAGTGAAGACGAGCTGATACACAATAAAGACAATCACAAGGATAACATATAGCGAACAGAGAAAACTGAAATAAAATAGGATAAAAATTTATATATATTCATTTAAATAAAGTTTATGGAATACAAAAAAAGAGCAAGAATATAATCAGATAAAATGGACGATGAAAAAGTTTCAGTCAAATGTGTAAAATTCAGAAATCATTGATATTAATAAAGGTGAAATTAAGATTGTCGTAAATTTGGAAATGATGGTGTGTGTGTGTGTGTGTGTGTGTGTGTGTGTGTGTGTGTGTGTGTGTGTGTGTGTGTGTGTGTGTGTGTGTGTGTGTGTGTGTGTGTGTGTGTGTGTGTGTGTGTGTGTGTGTGTGTGTGTGTGTGTGTGTGTGTGTGTGTTGGCGATTGTGAGGTAACATCTAAATACAGATAATTATCAAAAAGCAAAAGAAAACAGACAGCTGCATAACCAAGCGAGCAGAAGTCCCGCTGGAAACCACGTGGCGGCAGCAGCTCCTTATTTCCCGCGCTGCTGGAAACGCGTCATCTTCTCCCCCGGAAGCGGAAGTTTCTTTCTTTTCTTGTTTCTGCATCACCAAGAGACACTCAAAGGTTCGTTCACTGCGCCACTACATCTGCTTTAATCTGCTGTTCAGGTGATCATCCGAGGTCTTAACGTGTCCGTGGTGAATGTGTGGATGTATATGCGTCTGTACGAGGCGAAATTATTTATAGTAGTGAAGATTTGAGGCTGTTATAAAGGTTTTTCTCTTGCGTAGTTGTGACAGTGAAGCGGCTACAGCATGTCGCCATTTTAGCTCTGCGCGGAGGATTTATAAGATGTAAACTGGCGATAACGGCTTGTAACGGCTGTATTAAACTGTTTCATTAAATTCAGAGTAACGTACACTTGTGTTAATGTGCTTCAATCAGTCCGAAAGGTTGTGGAGAGGCGGTGGTGTTGTGTAGAAGCTAAACGGCTAACGTTAGCGGCTCTGCCTGGGTTCGGCATTCTCCGGCGGTGTTCGGAAATTCCATCGGACGCCTTCGTGTTACTTCTAAAAACTTGTAGTTCTGAGCGTAAAGTTTGTAGTTTTCTTGGTTCCTAGCGTTGGTTTAAAGGCTTGGCCCGGTGGGATCGGTCTAGTGAAGGTCTGGGCGGGCTGTGAACGGTCCAGTAGAACCAGTGAGTTGAAGCTAATGCTAACAGTAGCTCCGGCTCGTGCCCAAAGACCTGTCTGATCAGGATCCACGTGCCCTCTATTCAGACAGCTTTTTATCTTTAATTTAGCGTTACGTCATTATTTATATTGTGCGTATTCGGTATAATTTGCGGTTTGTCTGCAGTAGTGACATCTGCAAACACAATCGGTAATAGTTTATTAGTAGGACACCTGGTTTAGTATTTTATATAGAAGGTGATGGGCAGACTGGAAACTCCATTACTATCTTTCTACCTTATTGACATTCTCAACTTGCTCTTATGTCTGCGCGTGTACCTGTCTGCGCACACAGCTTTAAAAATAAATTGCACTTGTTACATCTCCATGTAGCACTTACATGAGGCACCTTGTAGTTTGGTTTATCTGAAGCTATAGTACTGTGTCTGTCTGTCTGTCTGTCTGTGTGTGTGTTAGTTTTATTTTAAGCTATAGTACTGACATGATTCCAGTTCTGAGTTTGTACCTTCATGGTTGAATGCTCTTAATGGAAGTCTCTTTGGGTAAAAGCGTCAGCTAAATGTAATGTAACTGTTTGTTGTAGAGTAGAGTCAGGGATTCTGGAGGAAGGTTGTCGTCTAAATCAGTCTGATTCTGACAGCATGCCTTTTAGACTGACATCACTGACTATCTTTCAATGTGTCAGTTTCTCTGCTGGAGTTTGGTCTGAGAACTCAAGAGACATATTGGCTTTTAAAACTAGTAATCATGTGGGTCAGCTGTGGTCATGAGCTGCAGACGGGGAAAAGGGTGTGAATAGTTTTGAAGTGTTCTTTTAGTTTGCATACTGAAGTCTGGTTCAGGGTCACTCAGGTCACGTGTGATGTCTCTCTCTGTCCCATGGACGATGGCTGATTAGTTAGAATGCTATATAATATGAAGCTCTTTCCCCTTTTGGTATGTTTTGATATTATAATAATTTAATGTTTCTCTCAGACCCTAGAGGTTGGCTCATTAGTAGACCATTTCTCCTTTCGTTAGAATACGATATAATAAGTTAATGTCTCTCATCTGTCCATAGACGATGGCTGATTGATAAGAATACTGCTAATAATATTATACTAATGTCTCTCCCCTCTAGACGATGGCTAATTAGTAATAATATAATGGCTCTTTCTGTATGGAGGATGGCTGATTAGTTAGTACTGATACTAGTTAACTATATATTAATGTCCCTTCTCTCTCCCCCCTCTATAAGATGGCTGATTAGTTAAACATTATATAATAACACTAACATATCGGTCTCCCCCCCCTCTAGACGATGGCTCCTTTGTTATAATACTATATAATAACACTAATATAATAATAACACTATTATCTCCCCCCCCCTCCAGACGATGGCTCCTCGCAAAGGGAAGGAGAAGAAGGAGGAGCAGGTGATCAGCCTCGGCCCGCAGGTCGCTGAGGGAGAAAACGTCTTCGGAGTTTGTCACATCTTCGCTTCATTCAACGACACCTTCGTCCACGTGACTGATCTCTCCGGAAAGTAAGGCGGGCTTTAAACACACACTCTCACACACACACACTCTTCGTTATACATGAGACAACGTAAGACAGGCATAACTCACTCTCTCTCTCTCACACACTGTTTTATACTTGAGACAAAGTAAGACGGGCTTTAAACACACACACACTCCGGAAAGTAAGAGAGGCATAGCTCACTCTCTCACACACACACTCTTCGTTATACTTGAGACAAAGCAAGACGGGCTTTAAACACACTCTCACACACACACTCTTTGTTATACATGAGACAAAGTAAGGCTGGCTTTATGCACTCACACACATAAAGACTCACACACACTCACAGCTTTTTTTATGAGACAAAGTAAGACAGGCATAACACACTCACTCTCACACACACTCTTCATTATACATGAGACAAAGTAAGACAGGCATAACTCACTCTCTCTCTCTCACACACACTGTTTTATACTTGAGACAAAGTAAGACGGGCTTTAAACACACACACACACTCTCTCACACACACTATTTGTTATACATGAGACAAAGTAAGGCTGGCTTTATGCACTCACACACATAAAGACTCACACACACTCACAGCTTTTTTTATGAGACAAAGTAAGACAGGCATAACACACTCACTCTCTCTCACACACACTGCGTAATAAATGATACAAAGTAAGACAGGCATAACACACACACTCTCACACACACAGAGACACAACACACACTGCTTTATAAATCAGACATGCCCCAATGCATCATGGTAACTGTAGTCCCCACAACACTGTTAAAGGAAAGATGTTTAGGTCTGGACACTGCAGGTAAATAGGTTGACATAAAGTTAGTCTGTCTTTACACACACACACACCTGCTGCTTTTATACATGTACACTGTCACCCCCACAACACTGTTTAAGTCTGATTAGGGTTGCCTTAGAAACATTGTATTTCCTAAAGTAAATTCGTGAGCGCTCTAGTCTATCTGTCCTCTGATTGGTCTATTGTATCTATCTGTCTTCTGATTGGTCTGTTCCCTGCGTTTCCAGGGAGACAATCTGCCGTGTGACCGGCGGTATGAAGGTGAAGGCGGACAGAGACGAGTCCTCTCCCTACGCCGCCATGTTGGCAGCGCAGGACGTCGCACAGCGCTGCAAAGAGCTGGGAATCACCGCTCTGCACATCAAGCTCAGGGCCACTGGAGGAAACAGGTACAATACACTGTCTGTCTCTCTCTCTGTGTGTGTGTGTCTGTCTGTCTGTCTGTCTGTGTGTCTGTCTGTCTCTGTGTGTCTGTCTGTCTGTCTCTCTGTGTGTGTGTGTGTCTGTCTGTCTGTCTGTCTGTCTCTCTCTGTGTGTGTGTGTGTCTGTCTGTCTGTCTGTCTCTGTGTGTCTGTCTGTCTGTCTCTGTGTGTCTGTGTCTCTGTGTGTCTGTCTGTCTGTCTCTGTGTGTCTGTGTGTGTGTGTGTGTGTGTCTGTCTGTCTGTGTGTCTGTCTGTCTCTGTGTGTCTGTGTCTCTCTGTCTGTCTCTCTGTCACACACACTGAGACACAGAGGTGCAAAGAGCTGGGAATCACCGCTCTGCAAATCAAGCTGAGGGAAATGGGAACAATACACTGTCTGTCTCTGTATTTCTTTCTGTCTGTGTGTCCCTCCCTCTGTGTCTGTCTGTCTCACACACACACACACACACACACACACACACACAGAGGTGCAAAGAGCTGGGAATCACTGCTCTGCATTAGGGCTGGGCGATATGGGCCAAAATCAATATCTCGATATTTTTTTACTATATCTCGATACACGATATATATCTCGATATATTTCAAATCTCCTCTAGAGCACATCCTAAATGCTCAATTTAATTTATTTTTTGCATAACATCACACCAGTAATATGATTTAAATAGTCCTGCAAAATGTGTCTGCACTAACAATGCATTAGGCTACATGAAACATGTTTATATTCTTTAGTGCTTTCTATTGAAACAATTTGAAACTTGCACATGGCAAAGAGTTTGCACATTGTATTGATTATTCCACATCCTTCCACTCCCATACAATGGATCCAGCATTATTTTATTTGGAAACAGTTTTTTCCATCTTCTGTTAATCTGTAAACTGAGAACACTAATTATGACTCATTACAACCACTTACTAATTGTTTATCACCACTAACCCCCTGAAGATAGCAGCCACACTTTAAATGCAGAACAGGTTTTGATCCATAATAGTAGTCTGTGTATAAAATGCTCTGACTGTATAATGGTTACTGTCGCTTTAAGAGCAGTTGCTCCCTGTCTAAGTTAAGTTTCGTTTTCTGCCTGTTAGTCCGAGAGAGAGATTCATGCGAGCGCCCAACAGCAGGTGGCTCATCGTCCCTCTGTTACCTGCCTTATTGTTTAATTCTCCTGTATTTAGTTAATGAAAATAAAACTGGAAGACAATCAGAGGATTTAAATAAATACGGCTGAGAATTAAATGGGATGCCGTGGTTGTGTGACGTTGGACCAAAAACTCCCCCGGCACTCGTTCGCTTTCCTCTCATAAGGACCAGGCTCTGTACAGCGGCCCCTTATGCTGTCAAGCGCCCGTCTACAAAAAAGGTCCATGCTATGAACGACAGCCGCCTTCGCCGTCTTTCGCGCCCCCTCCACCCGCTCGTTCGGCTGTCATAAGAGCAGAGCCCTCGTCTTTTTTTCTCCCCCTCTCGTCGTTGTTTTCACATGGCGATAAAAGTAAACACTCACAGGGCACAGACTACGTCACAGGTGCGCGCCCAGGAGACTCTGGTTGGGAGGGGTGAGTGAGTGAGTTGCCAATGCATGTGAGTCTGTGAGGCAGAGAGCCACAGGAAAGAGCGAGAGAAGCGAACACCAGCGAGTTTGCCGGTGGCGGCGGCGGCTAAAAATAACACATTACGTGCCAGTTTGTATTCGATGGTCGCGATAGGGTCATTTTATACATCCCCTGGAGCACATCTCGCGATATATCGAATATATTCGATATATCGCCCAGCCCTACTCTGCATATTAAATTCAGGGCTCTGTGACCATTGTGATTGGTTTGAAGAAATGGAAACGATCTGTCCGATTCCCATTTCTTTGTTCAGTTTATGTGTATTGGGGACTGTCCACAATGTTTGTCGTATAGTATGTGTGAAGCTGAACAGTAAAGGGAAAAGTTAAGGGGAAATTATCCAACAGTAAAGAGAAAAGTTAAGGGGAAATTATCCAACAGCATTGAGTGACAGATCCTGTTTTTTTAACATCTTATGATAAAGTCTTTATCTCAGGTTGTATTCACACGTGCCATGTTTGGTTGAAACAAACTCAGGTGCACTTCTGCCTTCGGTGCGCATCTTTCAGGCAGGTGTGAATACAGCAATCGCACTCAGAGTATACATTTAACAGTAAAAAGAAATACATTACATTTATAATTAGAGCAGGCCTGAGCAAGAAGGGGAAAAAGACAAACAAACATATTGCTCACAGTTGGAGCAAGAACAAACAGGCAAGCACAGATGATGGCAAAGATATCAAGGCAGTTCATGCAACAACGCGCGTGTGTGTGTGTGTGTGTGTGTGTGTGTGTGTGTGTGTGTGTGTGTGTGTGTGTGTGTGATATATAGAACACACTATTAACCCTTTGTGTCTTGTGTGTTCCAGGACCAAGACCCCCGGCCCCGGAGCCCAGTCTGCTCTCAGGGCTCTGGCTCGATCCGGCATGAAGATCGGACGCATCGGTGAGTCTCTCTCTCTCTCTCTCTCTCTCTCTCAAAAATACTAATATTAAGCTGAAAATATGCTCCAGTTAATGTCGCTGTAGTTCAGTTGTATTTGAAGGATTTTTTATTTTTCAAAATGTGGAACTTAGTTTCAGATGGATGAATTGAGGTAGCTTAGGTTCAGTGCTGCGTAACATTTATTTCAGTGTAACTTTGTCACTTTAACACAAGTATGAAATGCATTTAAATGTACTTCAGGTTCAGTACTGTGTTTAAGCGCTCTGAGTGAGAGAGAAGCGTTATATGAATAAATTGTATTATTAACTATAAGTACAAGTCCATTTAAATGCATTACATACTTTCGTTAAAGTGACACACAAATTTACACACTGCTCCTTAAAGTGAATTGACTGTTTTAAAGCCCTGATCCATTCTAACCCTATTTCTTCTTCGTGCCCTTTATATGATGTCATGCTAACCCTGTGTTTCTTCTTCGTTGGTGCCTCCAGAGGATGTGACCCCCATCCCCTCAGACTCCACCAGGAGGAAGGGAGGACGCCGCGGTCGCCGTCTGTAAACACAAAGATTTTCTGACAATAAAACGATTCAAGTCGACGCTCGTGTTTCTGAGTCTCTGTTCAATAACTGATCCTTTGGGCCTTACACATCTTGATCTACATAAACTATATCTACGTCTGATTCTGCTGCTTTTAAAGTCCCTATGAGGAACTTTTAAATATTTCTGAAACAGTCTCATTTTTCCTCTGATCATAAATTACATGTGACAGCAAACCAGACCATCAGTGCAAAGAATGCTATTTTTATATAGTTTTTCTTAATGCCTTTGTCATGGGTATACGCTCACCCAGGAACAACAGCTGGCGTGGTAAAATTTCAGCTGGTTTTAAGGTGGATCGTAATTAAAGTTTAAAATCAAATTTAGTTTAGAAAGTACTTTAAAAGATTTTAAATCTTGTCTCAAGGTACAATTTGCTGAAATCTGAACACTTGGAAAATGAATCTTGTCGGCCGCTGCTGTTGAGGAAAAACAAATTTGTTCTTCAAACAGCTTCATAAGGTGATTGTCAATTTGTCATTATACATTAGATGAACACTTCCATTTTACAGAGGACATTTATGAATAAGTTTTATCTCCAGTGTGTGTATTTAAAACTTTTGGTTTTTGCTTCTAATTCTTCCCAAACAAAAGACTATGGACACACCTGAAATTAAAATACATTTAAAGATACAGTGTGTAATATTGGGATATTTAGTGGTGAGATTGTAGATGTCAACGCTCCCTTGCTAATTGTGACAAGCTACGGTGGCCTTCAAGGACAAGAAGCTAGTTACTAAAGATGGCATCATCCACCACTGCCTCAAGTCTTTCCACAATATCAAGTGATGAGGTGAAGATGTATTTAGTTATTTATTCTATAGTACTTCTTCTTGGTCTTCCAACAGGTGCATTTCCCCAGGACGCCCACTTTATATAAAAAAGTGTAAGGCCTTTAAAGGTGTAGTCAGCGATTCTGTAGAACGCTTGTCATAATCAGTGAATATCTCCTCATGATCCACTACCTGTCTGTACTGTGTGTATCTCCTCATGATCCACTACCTGTCTGTACTGTGTGAATATCTCCTCATGATCCACTACCTGTCTGTACTGGGCGCTGAAAAAAATCCAGGTTAACATTTTATAAAAAGGTTGATATAAGTGATTCATATGTCATAAAATAATGATAAACCAATTTATTTAAAGATTTTTTTTGGCATTTTCAAGCTTTATTAGACAGTACAGAGTTGAAATGGGGAGACAGAGAGAGAGGGGGGATGACCTGCAGTAAAGGTCCACGGGTCGGATTTGAACCCGCGACCACTGCAACGAAGGCCGGAGCCAATATGCCACCGGAGCGCCCCAAAGCAATACTTTTTAATAAAATAATATATATTTGTAGATGTTAACATATCCCAAACGTGTTGTACGTCATCTAGAAAGCTTTTAGTAAATCATGAAATGTTCATCAACAACTCATTGGTAAATTAATAAGTCACTTCCTAACCTTTCTGCGTCCCCCTGATCTAAAGTGTAACCATGCACTAGGTACTAATGTTAGCAGGGCTGTGTTCCCTGATCTAAAGTGTAACCATGCACTAGGTACTAATGTTAGCAGGGCTGTGTCCCCTGATCTAAAGTGTAACCATGCACTAGGTACTAATGTTAGCAGGGCTGTGTCCCCTGATCTAAAGTGTAACCATGCACTAGGTACTAATGTTAGCAGGGCTGCGTCCCCCTGATCTAAAGTGTAACCATGCACTAGGTACTAATGTTAGCAGGGCTGCGTCCCCCTGATCTAAAGTGTAACCATGCATCAGGTACTAATGTTAGCAGGGCTGTGTCCCCTGATCTAAAGTGTAACCATGCATCAGGTACTAATGTTAGCAGGGCTGTGTTCCCCTGATCTAAAGTGTAACCATGCATCAGGTACTAATGTTAGCAGGGCTGTGTTCCCCTGATCTAAAGTGTAACCATGCATCAGGTACTAATGTTAGCAGGGCTGTGTCCCCCTGATCTAAAGTGTAACCATGCATCAGGTACTAATGTTAGCAGGGCGGTGTCCCCTGATCTAAAGTGTAACCATGCACTAGGTACTAATGTTAGCAGGGCTGTGTCCCCCTGATCTAAAGTGTAACCATGCATCAGGTACTAATGTTAGCAGGGCGGTGTCCCCTGATCTAAAGTGTAACCATGCATCAGGTACTAATGTTAGCAGGGCGGTGTCCCCTGATCTAAAGTGTAACCATGCATCAGGTACTAATGTTAGCAGGGCTGTGTCCCCCTGATCTAAAGTGTAACCATGCATCAGGTACTAATGTTAGCAGGGCTGTGTCCCCCTGATCTAAAGTGTAACCATGCATCAGGTACTAATGTTAGCAGGGCTGTGTTCCCCTGATCTAAAGTGTAACCATGCATCAGGTACTAATGTTAGCAGGGCTGTGTCCCCCTGATCTAAAGTGTAACCATGCATCAGGTACTAATGTTAGCAGGGCTGCGTCTCCCTGATCTAAAGTGTAACCATGCACTAGGTACTAATGTTAGCAGGGCTGCGTCCCCCTGATCTAAAGTGTAACCATGCACTAGGTACTAATGTTAGCAGGGCTGCGTCCCCCTGATCTAAAGTGTAACCATGCACTAGGTACTAATGTTAGCAGGGCTGCGTTCCCCTGATCTAAAGTGTAACCATGCACTAGGTACTAATGTTAGCAGGGCTGCGTCCCCCTGATCTAAAGTGTAACCATGCACTAGGTACTAATGTTAGCAGGGCTGCGTTCCCCTGATCTAAAGTGTAACCATGCACTAGGTACTAATGTTAGCAGGGCTGCGTTCCCCTGATCTAAAGTGTAACCATGCACTAGGTACTAATGTTAGCAGGGCTGTGTTCCCCTGATCTAAAGTGTAACCATGCATCAGGTACTAATGTTAGCAGGGCTGTGTCCCCTGATCTAAAGTGTAACCATGCATCAGGTACTAATGTTAGCAGGGCGGTGTTCCACTGATCTAAAGTGTAACCATGCACTAGGTACTAATGTTAGCAGGGCTGTGTTCCCCTGATCTAAAGTGTAACCATGCACTAGGTACTAATGTTAGCAGGGCTGTGTTCCCCTGATCTAAAGTGTAACCATGCATCAGGTACTAATGTTAGCAGGGCTGTGTCCCCTGATCTAAAGTGTAACCATGCACTAGGTACTAATGTTAGCAGGGCTGTGTTCCCCTGATCTAAAGTGTAACCATGCACTAGGTACTAATGTTAGCAGGGCTGTGTTCCCCTGATCTAAAGTGTAACCATGCATCAGGTACTAATGTTAGCAGGGCTGTGTTCCCCTGATCTAAAGTGTAACCATGCACTAGGTACTAATGTTAGCAGGGCTGTGTTCCCCTGATCTAAAGTGTAACCATGCATCAGGTACTAATGTTAGCAGGGCTGTGTCCCCTGATCTAAAGTGTAACCATGCACTAGGTACTAATGTTAGCAGGGCTGTGTTCCCCTGATCTAAAGTGTAACCATGCATCAGGTACTAATGTTAACAGGGCTGTGTCCCCCTGATCTAAAGTGTAACCATGCACTAGGTACTAATGTTAGCAGGTCGGTGTCCCCTGATCTAAAGTGTAACCATGCATCAGGTACTAATGTTAGCAGGGCGGTGTTCCACTGATCTAAAGTGTAACCATGCATCAGGTACTAATGTTAGCAGGGCGGTGTCCCCCTGATCTGAAGTGTAACCATGCACTAGGTACTAATGTTAGCAGGGCGGTGTTCCACTGATCTAAAGTGTAACCATGCACTAGGTACTAATGTTAGCAGGTCGGTGTTCACTAAACATGTACACAGTTGAATGTTATTGTTCAAATCTTGCTATCTTTTTCCTGCTTGTCGATCCATATTCTTATTTGCCACATTGACTATATCTACATTTACACACTCACTCACTCACACACACACACACACACACACACACACAGATGTTTATGTCTTATGATGGTTCTAATATGTGGGTGAATGACAAATAAGACCCAAAAAAGGTTAAAATAAATATCACAAAACAAACGGCACCTGAATGAGGCTGCGGTGAAAGCCTGGAAAAGCACCACAAAAGAAGAATGCAAAAGTGTTGTGATGTCACTGGGTCACAGGCTTGATGCAGTTATTGCAAGCAAAGGATTTGTGACAAAATATTAAGTCTTATTAATTTTAATTTATTTTAGGTCTACCTGTTCCAATACTTCTGCTCACCTAAAAATGTGGTGTTCCTTTACAAATAATGCTATCTTCTCAGTTGTGTATCAGATCCAGATGTGAATACCTGGAAATTAAAGCTGAAATGTTGATCTATTGTCTCATATTCATCTTTTGGTGTCAAACCCAAATGTTTCCAGTCTACAGCAAAAATATAGGAATTGGCCTCACTGTTCTGATACTTATGGAGGGGACTGTACATACAAATAAAGGTGTTTATTTTATACGGGCAATGTTTATATGTGTTATTAATGATTCTATAATAGATAGATCTACATACAGCTCTGGAAAAAATAAAGAGTTCACTCCAAATGTTCAGTGTCTCTCGTTTGACTATTTATAGGAATATGTTTGAGCAGAATGAACATTTTGGTTTTATAATATAAACTACTGACAACATTTCTACCAAATTCACAATAAAAATATTGTCATTCAGAGCATTTTCCATTAGTAATGTAGAGATGAAGAAAGTAGGAAAAACCAGACTGGTCTCTTATTTTTTCCGGGGTTGTAGATATATATCTATCTTCTATATATAAAGCAAGAAACGTCTGTCTGTCTGTGTGTGTGTCTGTCTGTCTGTCTGTGACTCGCATATCTCTCTCACTGTTAGTCAGATCGGCCTGAGCTTCTGGATATGGCATGCGCACGGCAGGAAGGTGTGCATCCTTGATTGATTATGAAGTTATGATCAAATATGTAGAAGTTATCATATTTATATCATGCTGGCGGCGAATACATGCGCACACTGAAGGCCACAGTAACGACGGGCATGAAGTAGTCTCCGGCTAAACCCCGCCTCCCTCTGGTTTGATTGGCTGCTGTGACCAAAGCTTGAAATGAGTGACAGCGATACACCCACAGCAGACCTGCTTCCTACGGGCACTGCACTAGTAAATACAAACAGATGAATAGATGCCGGCCTGTGATTGGCTGTTCAGGCGGCCAATGAGAGAGGACGAACACACACTGATTCATGTTGAAGCTTTTAATGTTTTTCACATTTTACATTTAAATAAAGAAAAATTTTAATCATAAAAAAAATAATAAAATAAAGATTTAAAACAAACAAAGGCAACGACGATGACCCACAATGCACTGCAACGATGACCCACAATGCACTGCAGGAGGTTTGGCTTCTTTCTGTCTGCGTAGAGTTAAAGATGGAGTCAGTGATTCTGGAGAACAGTTGTTCAAGAAAATCACTTTTAGTCAAAATCAGTGAATATCTCCTCATGATCCGCCACCTGTCTGTACTGTGTGTGGACTGCAAATAAATTCAGTGGATAGATAGATAGATAGATAGATAGATAGATAGATAGATAGATAGATAGATAGATAGATAGATAGATAGATAGATAGATAGATAGATAGATAGATAGATAGATAGATAGATAGATAGATAGATAGATGGATGGATAGATGGATAGATAGATAGATAGATAGATAGATAGATAGATAGATAGATAGATATTTTATTGATCCTGAAGGAAATTCTGAATGTGAATCTGAAAGTGTTAATACACAGCCTAGGCTTTGTAAACAGGCATGTAAACAAAGGGCCCAACGTAGTTTTATATTAACACTGGCTTGTTTTCCAGTGCACACACTGAAGGGACAGACAGGTAGCAGATCATGAGGAGATATTCACTGATTTAGACAGAAAGTGATTTTTACAACAAGCGTTCTCCAGAATCACTGACTACACCTTTAATATTCAGACATTTTTATTCTTCCGTCTGAACTATCGGCCCCTCCCCCTTTTCTCCTTCTTCGTGCTTTTCCTCTTGGAGTCCTGAGGCGGTTTCTTCTTGCTCGTTGGTGTCTGTCTCGGTGGTGTTTTGGGTCAGGACTTCTTCGTTGGTGTCTGTCTCCTGTTCGGTAAACACATTTAGAAAAGTTTCATTTGAAGACAAAGATTTACCAGGGCGGCAGTGGCGAAGTGGGTAGGGAGTTCGCCTCTGGTGTGCAGGGTCGGAGGTTCGATCCCCCGTCTCCCCGCCACATGTCGAAGTGTCCCTGGGCAAGGCACTGAACCTCGAATTGCTCCCGATAGTTAGCTTAGTTAGCTTAGCACCCTAGTGCTAAGCCTACCCTGCATGGTAGCTGCTGCTGCTATCGGTGTATGAATGTGTGTGACTGGGTGAATGTGTACAAAAACAATGTAAAGCGCTTTGAGTCTGTGATAAAAGGAGATATAGCGCTATACAAGTCCATTTACCAGATTTGAAGATGCATACATACTTAGTTGCATACTTGTTAACTCGCATACTTGTTCACTTTCTTGCATACTTGTTCCCTTACTTGCATACTTGTTCCCTTACTTGCATACTTGTTCACTTGCATACTTATTAACTCGCATACTTGTTCCCTTACTTGCATACTTGTTCCCTTACTTCTATACTTGTTCCCTTACTTGCATACTCGTTCACTTGCATACTTATTAACTCGCATACTTGTTCCCTTGCATACTGTATCATATTGTATGGAATGTAAAGCTCACTGAGGCGAATGTTATTTGTGATTTTGGGCTATACAAATAAAACTGATTTGATTTGATACTTGTTCCCTTGCATACTTGTTCACTCGCATACTTGTTCACTTGCATACTTGTTCCCTTACTTCTATACTTGTTCCCTTACTTGCATACTCGTTCACTTGCATACTTATTAACTTGCATACTTGTTCCCTTACTTGCATACTTGTTCCCTTACTTGCATACTTGTTCACTTCCATACTTATTAACTCGCATACTTGTTCCCTTGCATACTGTATCATATTGTATGGAATGTAAAGCTCACTGAGGCGAATGTTATTTGTGATTTTGGGCTATACAAATAAAACTGATTTGATTTGATACTTGTTCCCTTGCATACTTGTTCACTCGCATACTTGTTCACTTGCATACTTGTTCCCTTACTTGCATACTTGTTCCCTTACTTCTATACTTGTTCCCTTACTTGCATACTCGTTCACTTGCATACTTATTAACTTGCATACTTGTTCCCTTACTTGCATACTTGTTCCCTTACTTGCATACTTGTTCACTTCCATACTTATTAACTCGCATACTTGTTCCCTTGCATACTGTATCATATTGTATGGAATGTAAAGCTCACTGAGGCGAATGTTATTTGTGATTTTGGGCTATACAAATAAAACTGATTTGATTTGATACTTGTTCCCTTGCATACTTGTTCACTTGCATACTTGTTCACTTGCATACTTGTTCCCTTACTTGCATACTTGTTCCCTTACTTCTATACTTGTTCCCTTACTTGCATACTTATTAACTTGCATACTTGTTCCCTTACTTGCATACTTGTTCCCTTACTTGCATTCTTGTTCACTTCCATACTTATTAACTCGCATACTTGTTCCCTTGCATACTGTATCATATTGTATGGAATGTAAAGCTCACTGAGGCGAATGTTATTTGTGATTTTGGGCTATACAAATAAAACTGATTTGATTTGATACTTGTTCCCTTGCACACTTGTTCACTTGCATACTTGTTCACTTGCATACTTGTTCACTTGCATACTTGTTCACTTGCATACTTGTTCCCTTGCATACATACTTAGTTGTATACCTGTTCACTTGCATAATTGTTAACTCTCTTATTTTTTCCGGGGCTGTAGATATATATATATATATATATATATAAATATATATTCTATATACTATCTATGATCAAGACAAACAGATGAATAGATGCCGGCCTGTGATTGGCTGTTCAGGTGGCCAATGAGAGAGGGCGAACAGACACTGATTCATGTTGAAGCTTTTAATGTTTTTCACATTTTACATTTAAATAAAGAAAAATTAAAATCATAAAAAAATAATAAAATAAAGATTTAAAACAAACAAAGGCAACGACGATGACCCACAATGCACTGCAGGAGGTTTGGCTTCTTTCTGTCTGCGTAGAGTTAAAGATGGAGTCAGTGATTCTGGAGAACAGTTGTTCAAGGAAATCACTTTTAGTCAAAATCAGTGAATATCTCCTCATGATCCGCCACCTGTCTGTACTGTGTGTGGACTGCAAATAAATTCAGTGGATAGATAGATAGATAGATAGATAAATAGATAGATAGATAGATGGATAGATGGATAGATGGATAGATGGATAGATAGATAGATAGATAGATAGATAGATAGATAGATAGATAGATAGATGGATAGATAGATAGATAGATAGATAGATAGATAGATAGATAGATAGATAGATAGATAGATAGATAGATAGATAGATATTTTATTGATCCTGAAGGAAATTCTGAATGTGAATCTGAAAGTGTTAATACACAGCCTAGGCTTTGTAAACAGGCATGTAAACAAAGGGCCCAACGTAGTTTTATATTAACACTGGCTTGTTTTCCAGTGCACACACTGAAGGGACAGACAGGTAGCAGATCATGAGGAGATATTCACTGATTTAGACAGAAAGTGATTTTTACAACAAGCGTTCTCCAGAATCACTGACTACACCTTTAATATTCAGACATTTTTATTCTTCCGTCTGAACTATCGGCCCCTCCCCCTTTTCTCCTTCTTCGTGCTTTTCCTCTTGGAGTCCTGAGGCGGTTTCTTCTTGCTCGTTGGTGTCTGTCTCGGTGGTGTTTTGGGTCAGGACTTCTTCGTTGGTGTCTGTCTCCTGTTCGGTAAACACATTTAGAAAAGTTTCATTTGAAGACAAAGATTTACCAGGGCGGCAGTGGCGAAGTGGGTAGGGAGTTCGCCTCTGGTGTGCAGGGTCGGAGGTTCGATCCCCCGTCTCCCCGCCACATGTCGAAGTGTCCCTGGGCAAGGCACTGAACCTCGAATTGCTCCCGATAGTTAGCTTAGTTAGCTTAGCACCCTAGTGCTAAGCCTACCCTGCATGGTAGCTGCTGCTGCTATCGGTGTATGAATGTGTGTGACTGGGTGAATGTGTACAAAAACAATGTAAAGCGCTTTGAGTCTGTGATAAAAGGAGATATAGCGCTATACAAGTCCATTTACCAGATTTGAAGATGCATACATACTTAGTTGCATACTTGTTAACTCGCATACTTGTTCACTTGCATACATACTTTCTTGCATACTTGTTCCCTTACTTGCATACTTGTTCCCTTACTTGCATACTTGTTCACTTGCATACTTATTAACTCGCATACTTGTTCCCTTACTTGCATACTTGTTCCCTTACTTCTATACTTGTTCCCTTACTTGCATACTCGTTCACTTGCATACTTATTAACTTGCATACTTGTTCCCTTACTTGCATACTTGTTCACTTCCATACTTATTAACTCGCATACTTGTTCCCTTGCATACTGTATCATATTGTATGGAATGTAAAGCTCACTGAGGCGAATGTTATTTGTGATTTTGGGCTATACAAATAAAACTGATTTGATTTGATACTTGTTCCCTTGCATACTTGTTCACTCGCATACTTGTTCACTTGCATACTTGTTCCCTTACTTCTATACTTGTTCCCTTACTTGCATACTCGTTCACTTGCATACTTATTAACTTGCATACTTGTTCCCTTACTTGCATACTTGTTCCCTTACTTGCATACTTGTTCACTTCCATACTTATTAACTCGCATACTTGTTCCCTTGCATACTGTATCATATTGTATGGAATGTAAAGCTCACTGAGGCGAATGTTATTTGTGATTTTGGGCTATACAAATAAAACTGATTTGATTTGATACTTGTTCCCTTGCATACTTGTTCACTCGCATACTTGTTCACTTGCATACTTGTTCCCTTACTTGCATACTTGTTCCCTTACTTCTATACTTGTTCCCTTACTTGCATACTCGTTCACTTGCATACTTATTAACTTGCATACTTGTTCCCTTACTTGCATACTTGTTCCCTTACTTGCATACTTGTTCACTTCCATACTTATTAACTCGCATACTTGTTCCCTTGCATACTGTATCATATTGTATGGAATGTAAAGCTCACTGAGGCGAATGTTATTTGTGATTTTGGGCTATACAAATAAAACTGATTTGATTTGATACTTGTTCCCTTGCATACTTGTTCACTTGCATACTTGTTCACTTGCATACTTGTTCCCTTACTTGCATACTTGTTCCCTTACTTCTATACTTGTTCCCTTACTTGCATACTTATTAACTTGCATACTTGTTCCCTTACTTGCATACTTGTTCCCTTACTTGCATTCTTGTTCACTTCCATACTTATTAACTCGCATACTTGTTCCCTTGCATACTGTATCATATTGTATGGAATGTAAAGCTCACTGAGGCGAATGTTATTTGTGATTTTGGGCTATACAAATAAAACTGATTTGATTTGATACTTGTTCCCTTGCATACTTGTTCACTTGCATACTTGTTCACTTGCATACTTGTTCACTTGCATACTTGTTCACTTGCATACTTGTTCCCTTGCATACATACTTAGTTGTATACCTGTTCACTTGCATAATTGTTAACTCTCTTATTTTTTCCGGGGCTGTAGATATATATATATATATATATATATAAATATATATTCTATATACTATCTATGATCAAGACAAACAGATGAATAGATGCCGGCCTGTGATTGGCTGTTCAGGTGGCCAATGAGAGAGGGCGAACAGACACTGATTCATGTTGAAGCTTTTAATGTTTTTCACATTTTACATTTAAATAAAGAAAAATTCAAATCATAAAAAAATAATAAAATAAAGATTTAAAACAAACAAAGGCAACGACGATGACCCACAATGCACTGCAGGAGGTTTGGCTTCTTTCTGTCTGCGTAGAGTTAAAGATGGAGTCAGTGATTCTGGAGAACAGTTGTTCAAGAAAATCACTTTTAGTCAAAATCAGTGAATATCTCCTCATGATCCGCCACCTGTCTGTACTGTGTGTGGACTGCAAATAAATTCAGTGTATAGATAGATAGATAGATAGATAGATAGATAGATAGATAGATAGATGGATAGATGGATAGATAGATAGATAGATAGATAGATAGATAGATAGATAGATAGATAGATAGATAGATAGATAGATAGATAGATAGATAGATAGATAGATAGATAGATAGATAGATAGACAGATAGACAGATAGATAGATGGATAGATGGATAGATGGATAGATAGATAGATAGATAGATAGATAGATATTTTATTGATCCTGAAGGAAATTCTGAATGTGAATCTGAAAGTGTTAATACACAGCCTAGGCTTTGTAAACAGGCATGTAAACAAAGGGCCCAACGTAGTTTTATATTAACACTGGCTTGTTTTCCAGTGCACACACTGAAGGCACAGACAGGTAGCAGATCATGAGGAGATATTCACTGATTTAGACAGAAAGTGATTTTTACAACAAGCGTTCTCCAGAATCACTGACTGCACCTTTAATATTCAGACATTTTTATTCTTCCGTCTGAACTATCGGCCCCTCCCCCTTTTCTTCTTCTTCGTGCTTTTCCTCTTGGAGTCCTGAGGCGGTTTCTTCTTGCTCGTTGGTGTCTGTCTCGGTGGTGTTTTGGGTCAGGACTTCTTCGTTGGTGTCTGTCTCCTGTTCGGTAAACACATTTAGAAAAGTTTCATTTGAAGACAAAGATTTACCAGGGCGGCAGTGGCGAAGTGGGTAGGGAGTTCGCCTCTGGTGTGCAGGGTCGGAGATTCGATCCCCCGTCTCCCCGCCACATGTCGAAGTGTCCCTGGGCAAGGCACTGAACCTCGAATTGCTCCCGATAGTTAGCTTAGTTAGCTTAGCACCCTAGTGCTAAGCCTACCCTGCGTGGTAGCTGCTGCTGCTATCGGTGTATGAATGTGTGTGTGACTGGGTGAATGTGTACAAAAACAATGTAAAGCGCTTTGAGTCTGTGATAAAAGGAGATATAGCGCTATACAAGTCCATTTACCAGATTTGAAGATGCATACATACTTAGTTGCATACTTGTTAACTCGCATACTTGTTCACTTGCATACATACTTAGTTGCATACTTGTTCACTTTCTTGCATACTTGTTCCCTTACTTGCATATTTGTTCCCTTACTTGCATACTTGTTCCCTTACTTGCATACTCGTTCACTTGCATACTTATTAACTCGCATACTTGTTCCCTTACTTGCATACTTGTTCCCTTACTTCTATACTTGTTCCCTTACTTGCATACTCGTTCACTTGCATACTTATTAACTTGCATACTTGTTCCCTTACTTGCATACTTGTTCACTTCCATACTTATTAACTCGCATACTTGTTCCCTTGCATACTGTATCATATTGTATGGAATGTAAAGCTCACTGAGGCGAATGTTATTTGTGATTTTGGGCTATACAAATAAAACTGATTTGATTTGATACTTGTTCCCTTGCATACTTGTTCACTCGCATACTTGTTCACTTGCATACTTGTTCCCTTACTTGCATACTTGTTCCGTTACTTCTATACTTGTTCCCTTACTTGCATACTCGTTCACTTGCATACTTATTAACTTGCATACTTGTTCCCTTACTTGCATACTTGTTCCCTTACTTGCATACTTGTTCACTTCCATACTTATTAACTCGCATACTTGTTCCCTTGCATACTGTATCATATTGTATGGAATGTAAAGCTCACTGAGGCGAATGTTATTTGTGATTTTGGGCTATACAAATAAAACTGATTTGATTTGATACTTGTTCCCTTGCATACTTGTTCACTCGCATACTTGTTCACTTGCATACTTGTTCCCTTACTTGCATACTTGTTCCCTTACTTCTATACTTGTTCCCTTACTTGCATACTTATTAACTTGCATACTTGTTCCCTTACTTGCATACTTGTTCCCTTACTTGCATTCTTGTTCACTTCCATACTTATTAACTCGCATACTTGTTCCCTTGCATACTGTATCATATTGTATGGAATGTAAAGCTCACTGAGGCGAATGTTATTTGTGATTTTGGGCTATACAAATAAAACTGATTTGATTTGATACTTGTTCCCTTGCATACTTGTTCACTTGCATACTTGTTCACTTGCATACTTGTTCACTTGCATACTTGTTCACTTGCATACTTGTTCCCTTGCATACATACTTAGTTGTATACCTGTTCACTTGCATAATTGTTAACTCTCTTATTTTTTCCGGGGCTGTAGATATATATATATATATATATATATAAATATATATTCTATATACTATCTATGATCAAGACAAACAGATGAATAGATGCCGGCCTGTGATTGGCTGTTCAGGTGGCCAATGAGAGAGGGCGAACAGACACTGATTCATGTTGAAGCTTTTAATGTTTTTCACATTTTACATTTAAATAAAGAAAAATTCAAATCATAAAAAAATAATAAAATAAAGATTTAAAACAAACAAAGGCAACGACGATGACCCACAATGCACTGCAGGAGGTTTGGCTTCTTTCTGTCTGCGTAGAGTTAAAGATGGAGTCAGTGATTCTGGAGAACAGTTGTTCAAGAAAATCACTTTTAGTCAAAATCAGTGAATATCTCCTCATGATCCGCCACCTGGCTGTACTGTGTGTGGACTGCAAATAAATTCAGTGTATAGATAGATAGATAGATAGATGGATAGATAGATAGATAGATGGATAGATGGATAGATGGATAGATGGATAGATAGATAGATAGATAGATAGATAGATAGATAGATAGATAGATAGATAGATAGATAGATAGATAGATAGATAGATAGATAGATAGACAGATAGACAGATAGATAGATGGATAGATGGATAGATGGATAGATAGATAGATAGATAGATAGATAGATAGATAGATAGATAGATAGATAGATATTTTATTGATCCTGAAGGAAATTCTGAATGTGAATCTGAAAGTGTTAATACACAGCCTAGGCTTTGTAAACAGGCATGTAAACAAAGGGCCCAACGTAGTTTTATATTAACACTGGCTTGTTTTCCAGTGCACACACTGAAGGCACAGACAGGTAGCAGATCATGAGGAGATATTCACTGATTTAGACAGAAAGTGATTTTTACAACAAGCGTTCTCCAGAATCACTGACTGCACCTTTAATATTCAGACATTTTTATTCTTCCGTCTGAACTATCGGCCCCTCCCCCTTTTCTTCTTCTTCGTGCTTTTCCTCTTGGAGTCCTGAGGCGGTTTCTTCTTGCTCGTTGGTGTCTGTCTCGGTGGTGTTTTGGGTCAGGACTTCTTCGTTGGTGTCTGTCTCCTGTTCGGTAAACACATTTAGAAAAGTTTCATTTGAAGACAAAGATTTACCAGGGCGGCAGTGGCGAAGTGGGTAGGGAGTTCGCCTCTGGTGTGCAGGGTCGGAGATTCGATCCCCCGTCTCCCCGCCACATGTCGAAGTGTCCCTGGGAAAGGCACTGAACCTCGAATTGCTCCCGATAGTTAGCTTAGTTAGCTTAGCACCCTAGTGCTAAGCCTACCCTGCGTGGTAGCTGCTGCTGCTATCGGTGTATGAATGTGTGTGTGACTGGGTGAATGTGTACAAAAACAATGTAAAGCGCTTTGAGTCTGTGATAAAAGGAGATATAGCGCTATACAAGTCCATTTACCAGATTTGAAGATGCATACATACTTAGTTGCATACTTGTTAACTCGCATACTTGTTCACTTGCATACATACTTAGTTGCATACTTGTTCACTTTCTTGCATACTTGCATACTTGTTCCCTTACTTGCATACTTGTTCCCTTACTTGCATACTCGTTCACTTGCATACTTATTAACTCGCATACTTGTTCCCTTACTTGCATACTTGTTCCCTTACTTCTATACTTGTTCCCTTACTTGCATACTCGTTCACTTGCATACTTATTAACTTGCATACTTGTTCCCTTACTTGCATACTTGTTCACTTCCATACTTATTAACTCGCATACTTGTTCCCTTGCATACTGTATCATATTGTATGGAATGTAAAGCTCTCTGAGGCGAATGTTATTTGTGATTTTGGGCTATACAAATAAAACTGATTTGATTTGATACTTGTTCCCTTGCATACTTGTTCACTCGCATACTTGTTCACTTGCATACTTGTTCCCTTACTTGCATACTTGTTCCCTTACTTGCATACTTGTTCACTTCCATACTTATTAACTCGCATACTTGTTCCCTTGCATACTGTATCATATTGTATGGAATGTAAAGCTCACTGAGGCGAATGTTATTTGTGATTTTGGGCTATACAAATAAAACTGATTTGATTTGATACTTGTTCCCTTGCATACTTGTTCACTTGCATACTTGTTCCCTTGCATACTTGTTCCCTTGCATACATACTTAGTTGTATACCTGTTCACTTGCATAATTGTTAACTCTCTTATTTTTTCCGGGGCTGTAGATATATATATATATATATATATAAATATATATTCTATATACTATCTATGATCAAGACAAACAGATGAATAGATGCCGGCCTGTGATTGGCTGTTCAGGTGGCCAATGAGAGAGGGCGAACAGACACTGATTCATGTTGAAGCTTTTAATGTTTTTCACATTTTACATTTAAATAAAGAAAAATTCAAATCATAAAAAAATAATAAAATAAAGATTTAAAACAAACAAAGGCAACGACGATGACCCACAATGCACTGCAACGATGACCCACAATGCACTGCAGGAGGTTTGGCTTCTTTCTGTCTGCGTAGAGTTAAAGATGGAGTCAGTGATTCTGGAGAACAGTTGTTCAAGAAAATCACTTTTAGTCAAAATCAGTGAATATCTCCTCATGATCCGCCACCTGTCTGTACTGTGTGTGGACTGCAAATAAATTCAGTGTATAGATAGATAGATAGATAGATAGATAGATAGATAGATAGATAGATAGATAGATAGATAGATAGATAGATAGATAGATAGATAGATAGATAGATAGATAGATAGATAGATAGATAGATAGATAGATAGATAGATAGATAGATAGATATTTTATTGATCCTGAAGGAAATTCTGAATGTGAATCTGAAAGTGTTAATACTCATCCTAGGCTTTGTAAACAGGCATGTAAACAAAGGGCCCAACGTAGTTTTATATTAACACTGGCTTGTTTTCCAGCTCACACACAGTACAGACAGGTAGCAGATCATGAGGAGATATTCACTGATTTAGACAGAAAGTGATTTTTACAACAAGCGTTCTCCAGAATCACTGACTCCACCTTTAATATTCAGACGTTTTTATTCTTCCGTCTGAACTATCGCCCCCTCCCCCTTTTCTTCTTCTTCTTCGTGCTTTTCCTCTTGGAGTCCTGAGGCGGTTTCTTCTTGCTCGTTGGTGTCTGTCTCGGTGGTGTTTTGGGTCAGGACTTCTTCGTTGGTGTCTGTCTCCTGTTCGGTAAACACATTTAGAAAAATTTCATTTGAAGACAAAGATTTGAAGATGCATACATACTTACTTGCATACTTGTTCACTTACTTGCATACTTATTAACTCACATACTTGTTAACTCGCATACTTGTTCACTTGCATACATACTTACTTGCATACTTGTTCACTTGCATACTTGTTCCCTTACTTGCATACTTGTTCACATACTTGCATACTTATTAACTCACATACTTGTTAACTCGCATACTTGTTCACTTGCATACATACTTACTTGCATACTTGTTCACTTGCATACTTGTTCCCTTACTTGCATACTTGTTCCCTTACTTGCATACTTGTTCACTTACTTGCATACTTATTAACTCACATACTTGTTAACTCGCATACTTGTTCACTTGCATACATACTTACTTGCATACTTGTTCCCTTACTTGCATACTTGTTCACTTACTTGCATACTTGTTCACTTTCATTTGAAGACAAAGATTTGAAGATGCATACATACTTAGTTGCATACTTGTACACTTGCATACTTATTAACTCACATACTTGTTAACTCGCATACTTGTTCACTTGCACACATACTTACTTGCATACTTGTTCACTTGCATACTTGTTCCCTTACTTGCATACTTGTTCACATACTTGCATACTTGTTCCCTTACTTGCATACTTGTGCATACATATTAACTCGCATACTTGTTCCCTTGCATATATACTTACTTGCATACGTGTTCCCTTACTTGCATACATGTTCACTTACTTGCATACTTGTTCCCTTACTTGCATACATGTTCACTTGCATACTTGTTCCCTTACTTGCATACTTGTTCCCTTACTTGCATACTTGTTCACTTGCATACTTATTAACTCGCATACTTGTTCACTTGCATACTTTTTAACTCGCATACTTGTTCACTTGACACACACACACAGTAGGTATTTCCTTATCTAATTACGTAAAAGATTCCACGCACATTGCTGTCTGTCCCCTGTTTAGTAGCCATGCTCTCTTCCTCGGTGGTGCCTGGAGCCGTCTCTTCCTCGGTGGTGCCTGGAGCCGTCTCTTCCTCGGTGGTGCCTGTCTCTGCGTCGTACAGGATGTCTTCGGGGTTCGGCGCTGGAGGACAGAAGTCTTCCTCTGGCAGAATCTCCTTGAAGATCGACTCAGCCTGAAACAGAGGAGTAAGAATCAATACTTCACTCTCATCTGTCTGTCTGTCTGTCTGTCTGTCTGTCTGTCTGTCTGTCTGTCTGCATCTCTGTCTGTCTGTCTGTCTGCATCTCTGTCTGTCTGTCTGTCTGTCTGTCTGTCTGTCTGCATCTCTGTCTGTCTGTCTGTCTGTCTGTCTGTCTGCATCTCTGTCTGTCTGTCTGTCTGCATCTCTGTCTG
>NC_137218.1:632500-635350 GCF_949987685.1 Ammodytes marinus
TGTGTGTGTGTGTGTGTGTGTGTGTGTGTGTGTGTGTGTGTCTCTGTGCCTGTTCAATGTGTGTGTGTGTGTGTGTGTGTGTGTGTGTGTGTGTGTGTGTGTGTGTGTGTGTGTGTGTGTGTGTGTGTGTGTGTGTGTGTGTGTGTGTGTGTGTGTGTGTGTGTGTGTGTCATTAATCAGAGTTTGTGTCGGTGGATTCATCAGTTTTTCTTCAAGGACACCGCAGCCTCTTCAGACGATCGTCCATTTGAGGTTTTAATATGAATCATGAACTGATAGAGACGTAAGGAGACTGATAAGAACTGGGCTTAGAAAGATAGAATATTACTATGATCATTAAAGGTGAAGTAAGCGGTTTATTTATGTTAATATAAGTGTTAAATCGCTCTTTATTCATACAGTGATCACTTACATAATGTGCGCGTTTCATAAAGCCGATCTCTCAGTCAGCTGCTCTGCATGTAATCGGCAAATAAACTTATTGGAGGATCCCGAAATTTTTATCCAATCACAAGAGAGAACGCTACAAACCGACACCCGTCTCACTCATATATAATATATACACTCCATGGTCTCACTGCCGGTGCACGCCAGAGCAACAGATGGGTGAATGTTTATGCGCCTACAATGGCGGAGCAGGTAAAAATCCTTCCCCATGTCTGTTTTGATGGTTTTTATCATGTTTTATCACACTTATGGATCTGAGATGATGCTAGATAACTCGCTGCTTGAAGACAGCAGTGCATTAATGTGGTGACGTAGGGACGAGCGAGGGGACTGCTAACTGCAGTAACTGGCAGGAAGTTAGCTAAAAGAACCATTCCGCTTACAGCACCTTTAAGTATCTAGCAGGCCCCCAGGATGCTGCCTTCTCCGAGCAGCCAGCATGGACATGCGGCCAACCCATTAGTACTGCATGCTGTGAATGGGAGCTTATTTTCATGGAGCCCTGAGGCAGATTTCCCCGTCCACACCAATACAAGCGGCGAACAAGATTGTGTCTCTGCAAAACATTTCTGGATATCAATCATAGGCTTATACTTATCTTTAGACCATATACTATTAAAATGGAAGTTTTTTCATTTCAAAACGCCACCTCAAGCGTTTTATTAGCCCAACGGCTTTTAACGGCTTTCAGTTTGTTTTCGAGGGAGGAGGAGGGAGTGGGCAGCCGTGGGCAGCTGAACAGAGTCGTAGTGAAACAAATGTTTCGGTTTTCGGCCCGGTCTCCGAGAAGGCTCAGTGCTTTCTTTATAGGTCCATGCTCAGTGCACGGCTCCATTACCTTCTCGTGTCTGAGGTTTTTTCTTTTACTCAACATGAAGGACGTTGATAGTTTTTTGGCATTTTGGTGACTTTTTAACACTTAGTCGCCGAGGGATTTGTAGGACTAGTTCAGCTGTTTGACGTGTGCGCTCAATAACTCTCACGTCCCTCTGCTTGCGATCATTGCGATTCACCATTTATTGATCCATTTGTTCAAAAGATCCAAAGACAAAGGATGGGTGCATTACGGGATCATGTTGCTCATCCAGCAGCTGTGCTCGCTAAGACCTTTAGCTTACAATGCTAGATGCTACGGGTGCTACAGAACGAGAATGATTCTACATCCGCTACCAGTCCGCTACGTCATGGCTACGCTCTCCGCCCTCTTTTTCCAAGACTTGGAATATGATAAATTGTTTATAATTTAAAATATATCTACCGTACTTTTCGGCCTACAAGCCGCGACTTTTTCCCCGTTTTTCGACCCTGTTACTACACAGCACAGTATATGTTCTGTAGCTACTAGGGATGGGCGTTAGTAATCGAGTACTCGAGTACTCCTCGTTTCAAATGATCTCGATTGGTGGATGAGGAAAATTGTTTTTTGTTTTTTTTAGTGTTTGTAGCCTTTAGGCCGGCCGGCGGGCCGCCCCTATTTTAAAATGTTATATACGTGTACAAAACGGCACAAAACGGATATAAAGTTTAACAAAATTTAATATTTTGATCCAAGTTAAATAAACTAAGCGTTGTGTCAAACAGAAACCGCAAATAACTGCCACCTCCGTGCAGCGCAGCCAGTGTGTGGTCTCCACAGCACCGCGGAGCTGAATGCGGTGCTGGAAAACTCACGTAAAGAAGCCAGGCTGACTTCGGGCACATTCGAGCAAACGACATTTAAGAAGCCTTTATTATGGAATATGGGATTGAGATTCAAAAGCCGACGGTGTAACGTTCCGTTAACGAGGAATTAGTCGCGGTAATTAGTCACGGACAGGAGTGAGCATTACACGGTTGGATATACTAGCCTACTACTTCTACTGCTTTGGTGAGTTATTTAGCCTATCTATGTGTTTAAATTGTAGGACAATAATTGTATTGTATTTGCTGCCCTTCTTATTTTAAATGTCTATTTTGAATGTTAGCCAACTACAGCCCATGCTTTTTTTCTCTCTCTTTTTTCTCTCTCCACCGCAGACCTACTCGATCGGTTTAAATTGTGGCCCGCTTATTTAATTACTTTCAGTTAGGAAAATGTGTTTTAAACTTGTGGAAAATAAATCCTTAATATCATATGGCAACTGTGACTGTTTGACATAAGCATTGAGCACAGGTTATTGGCTTTATTACGATGCACCGTTATTCTGCAGACAGATGCGCTGCGATCTAAAAATAGAAAAAAGTTTAACGAGGAATCGATTGATCCTCGAGGAATGCAAGCGATCACACGAGTAGCGAAAACACTCGTGCCCATCCCTAGCTATTGCACTAATTGGTAACACTTGAATACGTTATGCAAATATGCAACTTGTTTGTTGAAATGTGGGAGCTTCCTCAAGCAGCCATCTCTTTCCGACAATCCCC
>NC_137218.1:638050-640550 GCF_949987685.1 Ammodytes marinus
GGAGAGACAGACAGAGAGACAGACAGACAGACAGACAGACAGACAGAAAGAGAGAGACGGACAGACAGACACACAGACAGGTTACCATCAAAGAAGAAGCTTATGTCTCAGCCAAAATAAATCCACAGAAAATGAAATAACTAATTATCAATAACTATAATGATCTTAGACAGATGTTGACAGGTCTGAGAACGATGTTGCAAAGTTCTTTCATTTTGTTTATTATTATTATTTTTTTTTTCTAACCTTTATTTCTACAGGTAAATCCCATTGAGACCGAAGACTCTTTATCAAGGGAGACCTGTTTTCCTTTCCCACGTTACCATTCACACACACATTCATACACCGATAGCAGCAGCTAACTATCGACATTCACACGAGGCAAGGTGGGTGAAGTGTCTTGCCCAAGGACACAACAAACATGACACAGGTGGCAGGGAGGGCGGGGATCGAACCTCCAACCCTTTGATCATCGGCCGACCCGCTCTACCAACTGAGACACAGTCGCCCCTATTATAAATAGTGTATTAATGTGCAACGGGACCTTCCACATGTCTGTATGGTTTACTGAGTCTGTGTTCCTTTGTTGTGGGGCTACAGTTATACTACTTTTCTGGTCTTAATTTCTTGTTTTACACTGCTATAGAGCAACCTGACACGAATCACATCACAAAAAACTATGTAGATTTTCGGGAAGCTCTTTCTCTATTTTGGCGATCCAGCACGTCCTGTCAACACTTGAGTGTGTGTGCTTCGGCCATCTCCGCTCCCTCCGCCGTGCTTCGGCTATCTCCGCTCCCCTCCCCCCCCCCCCCCTCCTGCAAACCCCACTCCGTTGTGATTGGTTACCTTCCTTCCGGAACACTTTCAGTGGCGGGAAGTGCGAGCATGGACCTATAAGGGCGCGAGGCAGACGCGAACAGGGAAGTGACAGCATTACCATACATGGAAACATCCGCGTGGTCACGACTTAAGAGAAGAACCCTTTGTCACGTGATTCTCGACCGGCTGTCCTAGTGTGTAGCGCTCTGCACAGACACCCCAGACGGTCAGCAGGGAATACGTCGAAATGCATGTACGTAATTATTTGATACTCTAGTATGGTTAAACATGACTATAAATCATTATAACAACATTTATAGGTCATAAAAGTTGAAAAGTATCATAGGTCCTCTTTAAGGAGTAGTATGATATGTATTGTAAATGATTGTGTGGACCTGGAAAATCAGAATAAAAAGAAAAAATGAATTCACTTTATTATTCTTTATCTGTGTGAGTCTGGATTATTGCTGGAGTTAATATTAGCAGTTAATATCAGTGGTCTGTTTCTATGGTAAACTAATGTGCTCAAAGTTTGTGTGGTTGGTGCATCCAAACTCTGTGTGTGTGTGTGTGTGTGTGTGTGTGTGTGTGTGTGTGTGTGTGTGTGTGTGTGTGTGTGTGTCTGTGTGTGTGTGTGTGTGTGTGTGTGTGTGTGTGTGTGTGTGTGTGTGTGCGTGTGTGTGTGTCTGTGTGTGTGTGTGTGTCTGTGGTTCTGTGTTGTGTGTGTCTGTGGTTCTGTGTGTCTGTGGTTCTGTGTGTGTGTGTGTGTCTGTGGTTCTGTGTGTGTGTCTGTGTGTGTCTGTATGTGTGTATGGTGATTGGTTTATCCTGACCTTGGGGGTGTGGCCTCTCTCTTAAGTCCCGCCTCCACGTATCCTTCCTCCACGATGAAATGGCTGCAGCTGATTCGCTGTCCCCGGTTCTGTCAATCACCGCCTTACACCTGGGAGAGAGGAGGCGGCAATGTTAGACTGAGGAAGACATTTAGGTTACGTTCCGAATCTCATACTATCTACTATATACACTCAACAAAAATATAAACGCAACACTTTTGTTTTTGCTCCCATTTTTCATGAGATGGACTTAAAGATCTAAAATTCATTCCAGATACACAATTGTACCATTTCTCTCAAACATTGTTCACAAATCTGTCTAAATGTGTGATAGTGAGCACTTCTGCTTTGCTGAGATAATCCATCCCACCTCACAGGTGTGCCACATCAAGATGCTGATCTGACATCATGATTAGTGCACAGGTGTACCTTAGACTGTCCACATAAAAGGCCACCCTTTTATAGTCATGATGCTATTCTCCTCAGAAACTAAAGAGTTTAAGATCATTAGAAATTTCATTTCATTTCATTCATTTAACTTTTATTTATCCTCGAGAGACCAATTGAGGGGTGACCCTCATTTTCAATGGTGTCGAGTTCAAACAAATTCAAAGGAAAAAACAACAATACATAAACAATATTCAATGCAAATACATCAAACAGACAACAACAGGTGAAGAGAAAAAAAAACAATTGAAACATTTACATTTGTGGTGAAGAGTGGCAGCAATTAAAATGAAATTAAATGGGTGAAAGTACAATATAGCCTAATTAAAACAGTTACAGGTAGAGTTTGTGGTGAATTTAGCTTACAGCTAGGAAGCATTGCTTGTTTTTCAGGGTCA
>NC_137218.1:650550-653050 GCF_949987685.1 Ammodytes marinus
TTGAACCTCCGTCCCTCCTTCACCAGCTGTTTGTAGCTGATTCTCTTCTTCTTCTTCGTTGGTTCTGGTTCTGTCGGAGGCTCTTCTGTGATTGGCTGATCGGCCTCTAGTCCCGCCCCCTCTGTCTCAGCGGCCTGTGTGATTGGACCAGAACATTCTGAGCAATAACTCATCAATAGACTGAGATCACAGTTTAAATACCTAAATGATATACAGAATACAGCTCTGGAAAACATTAACAGACCGCTCCAAATATTCAGTGTCTCTGGTTTGACTCTTTACAGGCATATGTTTGAGTAGAATGAACATTTTGGTTTTATACTATAAACTACTGACAACGTTTCTACCAAATTCACTATAAAAATAATTATAAATAATTCCTCACCTCTTCTCCTCCGTCCGATGGCTCCTCCTCCTTCGTTTCTTCTGAATCTAAAACAAAGTTTGTTTTTGTGATTAAATCCTGAATCTTTCTTCTGAAGATGAAATGAATGTCTGAACTGTAGAAATAAACGTGCCTTCATACATTTTTTTTATAATGTTTAAAAATCCCATTGAGACCGGAGACTCTTTTTCAAGGGAGACCTGTTTTCCTTTCCCACGTTACCATTCACACACACATTCACACACCGATAGCAGCAGGCTAACTATCGACATTCACACACACATTCACACACCGATAGCAGCAGCTAACTATCCACATTCACACTCATTGATCACTATTCATTACACACTCAGTCATTCATCAGCTTTCACTGTCTGATCAGTTGAAATAAAGAATAAGCCTAATAAAACTAATGACTAATAAACTAATATGTATCTGTTATTCTCCGACCTGTAGCTTCTGTCTCTCCAGCTGCTGGCTCTTCTTCGGTGGTGTTTGGAGCTTCGTCCTCCTCCTCCTCTTCCTCACTGACAACAGAAACAACAACATGAATATTAACCTTAACCCTTGTGCCCTCCTCGCCCATTTTTGTACATTTTTGAAGACTTTTTTTTTTGATTTGGTGATAATTTTTGCTGTGGTAAAGCTTTTGGCATGATTTTTTGCAGGATTTAATAGCACTTTTTGTGAGCGTGGACATTTTTGGGTCGAAGAGGGTGAGAGGGTAGTAAATGTTTCACCTGGCACTACATAAAAAATACTAATGCAATCAAATCAAATTGGTTGCTAGTCTTTGACATATCCCATACTCTAATCACCACTAATGCCACATCCCCCTACTATTTATTATATGGAAAAAAATTTTTTTGTGTTTTTTGGTAAGAAATATTGAAATAATTCAAATGCTTAAACTGGCATTTAATGGGTTAAAATCCTGAAAATGATTGAATGTTTGGTAGTTTTCAGTCGGTAAGAAGTTGTTCAAGAGATGTATGCAAAAAAAATAAAAATAAAATATTGATGTATGATGATTTAATAGGACTTTTTGTGAGTGTGGACATTTTTGGGTCGAAGAGGGTGAGAGGGGAGTAAATTCGAAGGGGGCACAAGGGTTAATATCAATATTTAAACCTCCTTGCATTTCTTTCAGGAACCAAAACAATACAAACATCACTACAGATTACAGCTTTTGATTTTAATTTTTTTTTTTTTTTTTTTTTTATTCCCTCACCTGGTGAAGCAGAACACCTGTATGTTTCTGACGGACGGCTGTGGAGAGGCAGACAGGTAGACTAGCTCCTCCCCTTCCGCACACAGGCTGGACCAATCAGGGGCCTCCGCTGGCTTAGGCTCCTCCTACACCACACAGACAGACAGACAGACAGACAGACAGACAGACACACACACAGACAGACAGACAGTTAGACAGACAGACAGACAGACAGACAGACAGACAGACAGACAGGCAGACAGACAGACAGACACACAGACAGACAGATATACAGACAGACAGACAGATATACAGACAGACAGACAGATAGACAGACACACAGACAGACAGAAACACAGACAGACAGACAGATAGACAGACACACAGACAGACAGAAACACAGACAGACAGACAAACAGACAGAAACACAGACACAGGCACACACACAAACAACCGTTGTTTACAAATCTTTGGAATGTGTCCTCTACAGGTTTACCTCATTAGCCAATCAGAGAGCAGCGTTGGACTCACCTGTTGTTCCTGTATCCATGACAACAGGCCGTTAAAGGTGAAACTCGCCCAGTTGGCAGCGTAGTAACTGGAACTAAACACAGTGACACACTGTCAGTCACTCACACACATACTACGCCTACATCTTACTATGGTTGCCTTCCGAATCGCATACTCTTTCTTTTTTCTATTCTACATACTACATCCGACGATAAAAAGAATCTAGTTAGGATGCAGTAGGCATACTATTGGGACATACTTTTCTCTCTTATTTCATCATAACATTGCGCCTTGATCTTGCCTCTTGCTTTTATATCCGTCTCATCCACGTTTGTTTTCATATGGAGGCTTCGTCGATGTTACGTCACTTCACGTGCGCACTGGATTGTGGGTCA
>NC_137218.1:688050-698050 GCF_949987685.1 Ammodytes marinus
GGCTTGTGTGTGTGTGTAGGTGTGTGTGTGTGTGTCTGTAAATGTGTGTGTGTGTGTGTGTGTGTGTGTGTATAAATGTGTGTGTGTGTGTGTGTCTGTAAATGTGTGTGTGTGTGTGTGTGTGTATATGTGTGTGTGTGTGTGTCTGTGTGTGTGTGTAGGTGTGTGTGTGTCTGTGTGTGTGTGTGTGTGTATATATATGTGTGTGTGTGTGTGTGTGTGTGTGTGTGTGTGTGTGTCTCCTCCGTTCCCAGATGGTTTCAGTATTTTGGTCGTTTCGGGTTGCCACTGAAAACACAAACAACACGATAGTTAATGATCAAACTCATTGTTCTGAAATGTTTTTTTTTAACCTTTATTTCTACAGGTAAATCCCATTGAGACCGGAGACTCTTTTTCAAGGGAGACCTGTTCCAATTCCCACGTTACTATTCACACACACATTCATACACCGATAGCAGCAGCAGCTACCACGCAGGGCCGACATAGAGCAAATCAGAACCACTGTTTAAGTGAAAGGGGATGGGCTAATAGGGAATTTTTTAAACTTATAGATATCATTATGAAACTTTGCAAGTTGATTACTGACATTAAAACAACAACTTTTTGTATTACAGTAAGGGAGAACGGGGTACTTTGTCACACGGGTTGGTTGTCACAATCGTTATATCTCGGAACCAGAAGGCGCTGTCTGTGAAATTTTGGTATGTAAATATCCAGAATTGGGATCAGAGGTCACCTACATAGTCTTCCTTGGAGTTAGACTGCTGAATTTGAGGTGAGAGAACTGTTTGTGTTTTTCAAGTCAAATTCAAAATATATAGCTCCTCAGTATTTTTCCTCTAGGCTTTTACACAATGGGTTTATAACAAAACACTTGTTACCCATACAAAGTGTGAAGGGTAAACTATAACTTAGATTGTGGTTAGCAAGCCAATTAGTTGTTAGATGGTTGTTGGCCTTGATGCTAGCAAGAAATTCAAGTTGGGGTTGGTTGTCACATTTTTTGGGGGGTTGGTTGTCACTTGTCACATGTTATCTCAAGGCTGCAGCCAGAAAAGGAACCCAATAACGAAATAAATTGTCAAGCTGTGTCCTCACTGACACCCCAGAGAAGGAAAGAATAGAGCAGGAAAAGGCAGCTAGCATGCAAAAGAAAAAAGGGCAACAAAATCAAAACAACCCAGTGCATCCCAAACTAGACCAGCTGCCAAGGCTACAGTAAGTTATGTAGGCCAATTTGTCAACTTGACAAAGCAATTAAACTTTCAAATTTAGTTCTACTTTCTTGCCTTCTTTTTAAGATTATTCCCATTAAGATAACATTGTGACAAACAACCCCATAGTGTTTGACAACCTACCCCTTGATGGGGTTGGTTGTCACAATGTGTAAGGGTGTCTTTGATGATTAATTTCTTCTTTATTACAATAAGATAGAAAAAGTGAGGGGTACACATTTCAAACCAACACCTTAAGTTTCAATTTACTGTAGGAATGACTATTGAAAGATGTTTAGGTGATAAGCAATTCTCACTAGAGTAAAAAGTGTGCCTACTTACCCCGTTCTCCCCTATTTTCCAAAAAGTGAATTTTTTACACTGTTTTTTCCAAGGGAATGTCTAGCCGTTTCCTAAAATACCAGCTGGAGACTCCAAAAGGACACTTTTGGTCCATGGCACATGAAATGTAACTGTGTAAAAAATGTATTTTCTATGGGTTACTGATCAAATTTGAACTGTGATTAGGAAAGGCTTCAGGCAGTTGGACACTTGTTTTGTTTTCAAAATTTAAAAACAAATTGACTTTGTTTTCTTCCAACATCTAGATTTTGGGGCTTTGCAGATATGCAAATGTACGCATCATTAGTAAGATATTGATGATTTTTCATATTTATTTAAACATTTTCGAAAATACTGTAATACAAAAAGTTTTTGTTTTAATGTCAGTAATCAACGGGCAAAGTTTCATAATGATATCTATAAGTTCATAAAATTCCCCATTCACCCCCATTCGCTTAAACAGTGGTTCTGATTTGCTATGTCGGCCCGCTGTAGCTTTCCAGCAGCTTGTTGACAAGGTTGTCCACCCAGGTTGTGATCGTGGAAGGTCCTAGATGTCATTTCTGGTGAACAACCTTTTACAACGCTCCATGTCCATAAAATCACTTTGCCCCCTGGGTATTATTCATCTTTGGTCTGTCCAACACAATAGTTACACATCAAGCTTTGTCCCGTTAAAGCTGGGGTGGAGGATTTGGGGAGAAAATATCAGTTGGGATAGAGATTTGAATCCAAATACCTCAACAATACGTTTTTTTTTTTTTTTTTTTTTTTTTTTTTTTTTTTTTAAAGAATCGGAGCCTCGCTCTGATTGGTCAAAGTGTACCGCTCATGTTAATTTTGACCAATCAGAAATCACACACCCCAGCTTTAAAGTATAACTGTATTTGATGACAGACTGTGTCCTGTCTCCTGATTGGCTGAGCAGATAAAGGGGGAGGAGCTACTCACCCATCAGCCTCCGCCTTCTTCCTCTTCTCAATGATCTGAAACACAAAAGGTTTTAGTTTGAGTTTTTACAAACAGAAAACTAATATCAACTCATTTCTTAAAGGTGCAGTGTGTAATATGACATCATCAAGAAAGTTCTAGAAAGTTCTAGAATGCAACGCTCCCTGGGTAACCCCACCCCTTTCGAATAATAACAGAAGCTACAGTGGCCTTCAAGGACAAGAACAATTCTAAATTTTAAACAATGCACCTGATGACATTCCAACTATGACACTTTCAAGATGGCGGCACTAGGCCTTGGTCCAAATTCCTCCAAAATATGCAGAAATATGGACATGGACATATATGAGACCCTTTCTAAGGGGAAAATAAATAATTAAAAAGAAAATGTTTTATCTATCTATCTATCTATCTATCTATCTATCTATCTATCTATCTATCTATCTATCTATCTATCTATCTATCTATCTATCTATCTATCTATCTATCTACCTATCTGTATATGTGTGTGTGTGTGTCTGTGTCTGTCTCTATGTGTGTGTGTGTGTGTGTGTGTGTGTGTGTGTGTGTGTGTGTGTGTGTGTGTGTGTGTGTGTCTGTCTGTCTGTCTGTCTGTCTGTCTGTCTGTCTGTCTGTCTGTCTGTCTGTCTGTCTGTCTGTCTGTCTGTGTGTCTGTCTCCTCACAGCACTGATCTTCTTCCACTGTCGGTCCAGCTCAGCCTTCTCGTTGGTCTCTTTGAAGCGTCGCGTCTTTCTGCCTTCAGACATCTTGATGCCGTACTGGAACGCCGCCCTGAAACATGACACATTACATCAGCTGGGGGTGTGTGTGTGTGTGTGTGTGTGTGTGTGAGTGAGTGAGTGAGTGAGTGAGTGAGTGAGTGAGTGAGTGAGTGAGTGAGTGAGTGAGTGAGTGAGTGAGTGAGTGAGTGAGAGTGTGTGAGTGTGTGAGTGAGTGTGTGAGTGTGAGTGTGTGTGTGTGTGTGTGTGTGTGTGTGTGTGTGTGTGTGTGTGTGTGTGTGTGTGTGTGTGTGTGTGTGTGTGTGTGTGTGTGTGTGTGTGTGAGAGTGTGAGTGAGTGAGTGAGTGAGTGAGTGAGTGAGTGAGTGAGTGAGTGAGTGAGTGAGTGAGTGAGTGTAGGTGTGTGTGTGTGAGTGTAGGTGTGTGTGTGAGTGTAGGTGTGTGTGTGTGTGTGTGTGTGTGAGTGTGAGTGTGAGTGTGTGTGCGTAGGTGTGTGTGTAGGTGTGTGTGTGTGAGTGTGAGTGTGTGTGTGAGTGTGCTACTGTAGAAACATGGCGTTTTTGCAATGTCAGAAAAAAAAAAATCATAAAATATAAAATTCTTCTCTCAAAGTTTTAGCAATTTTAAGACTTTTGAAACATTTCTTTAAGACACTTTAACGAGCCAAACAGGAACAATGACATCACAAAACAAGCTGCTGTGATTGGTGGATCCAAACTCGCCCTGCGTTCCTAATCGCATACTTTCTACTATATAGTATGTAGAAAAAAGATTTAGGATGTCCCGATTCTTGTGGCCAGATTTAGGATGGTTAGAAGTACCCGGATGTCCTACTTCATCCGGCCAAGATTATTAGTGTTGAAAAGTGCATCTTATTTGGGCGATTCTGACCCACAATCCAGTGCGCACGTGAAGTGACGTCACATCGACGAAGCCTCCATATGAAAACAACCGGAGATGAGACGGATATAAAAGCAAGAGGCAAGATCAAGGCGCCATGTTATGATGAAATAAGAGAGTAAAGTATGTCCCAATAGTATGCCTACTGCATCCTAACTAGATTCTTTTTATCGTCGGATGTAGTATGTAGAATAGAAAAAAGAAAGAGTATGAGATTGGGAACGCAGGGCTAGTTTCTTACACAGAGCTTATATATAAACAGTTCTAGATATAACAGAGCTTATAGATATAAACATATAGATATAGACAGTCAGACTTACTTGGGCAGCGCCTCCTTGTTGTTCATGTATTCTGAATATTCATCCTGAGTGTCAAAGTCCCAGCGACCCA
Organism: Ammodytes marinus; assembly: GCF_949987685.1. Classification (NCBI taxonomy): domain Eukaryota; kingdom Metazoa; phylum Chordata; class Actinopteri; order Uranoscopiformes; family Ammodytidae; genus Ammodytes; species Ammodytes marinus. Next base: position 692,591 of record NC_137218.1, read on the forward strand.
GAGGACCTTTTTTATTCCCCTGAAACACAGACAGACAGACAGACAGGCAGACAGACAGACAGGCAGACAGACAGACAGGCAGGCAGACAGACAGGCAGACGGACGGACGGACGGACAGACAGACAGACAGACAGACAGACAGGCAGACAGACACACAGACAGACAGACAGACACACAGACAGACAGACAGGCAGACAGACACACACACAGACAGACAGACAGACACACAGACAGACAGACAGGCAGACAGACACACAGACAGACAGACAGACAGACAGACACAGGCAGACAGTTAGATATTGCCAAATTTGCATATAATTCAAACATTTCTGAAAATAAAATTAAATACAAAAAGTAATGTTTTAATGTCAGTAATCAACTGGCAAAGTTTGATGACGATTTTTTTATATTTTTATTTTTTTTTAATATTTTTTTTTTGGTCATTTTTATGCTTTATTGATAGTGTAGAGACAGAGTTGAAATGGGGCAGAGAGGGGAGTGACATGCAGAGAACGACCGCGGGCTGGAATCAAACCCGGGTCCGCTGCTGGCCGAGGCCCATGGGGGGGGGACGCCCTACCAACTGAGCTAAGGGCACACCCATTAAATTGTCTTTTTAAATGTTATGCCAAAGTGAGAGCATTGAATGTACAGATAGCAGCAGTGTTGCATGCTGGGAGCTGTAGTTACCTGGTCCATCTTACTGTAGTCCACTTCCTCATCACTGTCCACGGCCAAGTCGTCCATCCTAAACACACACAGTGTTATTACTGATACATGTAGTAGTGTGTGTATGAGTTGTGTATCTTACATAGCAGGGTGTGTGTGTGTATATGCGAGTGTGTGTGTGTGTCACGTTGCTGTGTCTGTGTATGTCTTATTGCTTTTTGCTGTGTGTGTTTTTCTGTGTTTGTGTGTGTGTGTGCGTCTCTCTGTGAATGTGTGTGTGTTTGTTTGTGTTTGTGTGTGTGTCAGTCTTATTTTGCTGTGTGTCTCAGTGTGTGTGTGTGTGTATCAGGGTGTGTGTGTGTGTGTGTGTGTGCGTCTCTCTCTCTGTGTCTCAGTGTGTGTGTGTGTGTGTGTGTCTCTCTCTCTCTGTGTCTCAGTGTGTGTGTGTCTCTCTCTCTGTGTCTCAGTGTGTGTGTGTGTGTGTGTCTCTCTCTCTGTGTCTCAGTGTGTGTGTGTGTGTGTGTCTCAGTGTGTGTGTGTGTGTGTGTCTCTCTCTCTCTGTGTCTCAGTGTGTGTGTCTCTCTCTCTGTGTCTCAGTGTGTGTGTGTGTGTGTCTCTCTCTCTGTGTCTCAGTGTGTGTGTGTGTGTCTCTCTCTCTGTGTCTCAGTGTGTGTGTGTGTGTGTGTGTGTGTGTGTCTCTCTATCTGTGTCTCAGTGTGTGTGTGTGTGTCTCTCTGTGTCTCAGTGTGTGTGTGTGTGTGTGTCTCTCTGTGTCTCAGTGTGAGTGTCTCTCTCTCTCTGTGTCTCAGTGTGTGTGTGTGTGTGTGTGTGTGTGTGTGTGTGTGAGAGAGAGAGAGTGAGGCGTATGCGTGTGTGTGTGTGTGTGTGTGTGTCTCACGTTGCTGGGTAACACTCTGCGTAGGAGTTTGATCCTCCAAAGAAGTCCCCGAGCTGTTCCTTGGCTCCCGGCCTCGCTCCAGTGCAGCGCGATAAGGAACACACGCTACGCAATGCAGCTTTACTAAACACACTCAATACTGTTTAATGATGCCACACACACTCACTGAGACAGACAGACAGACAGACGGACAGACACACACACAGAGACAGACAGACAGACAGACACACACTCTCAAAGACAGACAGACAGCCAGACAGACAGACAGACAGACAGACAGACAGACAGACAGACGGACAGACGGACAGACAGACACTCTCACAGACAGACAGAAAGACAGACAGACACACACTCTCAAAGACAGACAGACAGCCAGACAGACAGACAGACAGACAGACAGACAGACAGACAGACGGACAGACGGACAGACAGACGGACAGACAGACAGACAGACAGACAGACAGACAGACAGACAGACAGCAGTGTGAAGGATATGGTTCTGGCCACTGGTTCCCTGCTGCTCCTGCAAACTTGTCGTTGATGATGTTGAGTTGATCTCTGACTGACCCCGGACCTGTTACAAATACACATGTTAAAGCTGCTCTGAGGAACTTTCAGTGTGTCTTAATTCTAGCGCCCCCCTTTGGACTAAAGCGGTAGTGTTTTTACCACGCCAGCTGTTGTTCCTGGGTGAGCGTATACCCATGACAAAGGCATTAAGAAAAACTATATAAAAATAGCATTCTTTTGCATTGATGGTCTCATTTGCTGTTACATGTAATTTATGATCATCAGAGGAAGAATGAGACTGTTTCACATACAAGATATAAACCATATAGATATACAAATAAACACTTTGTAGAAGAAATAATCTAAATGGACAAACTCAATGTAAAAAAAAAAGTCTAATTTTCATTTTCTAAAAACAAAACAAATGTAACGACTAGAAAACGGCGGGAAAAAAGTTTACCGTTCGGTTTATAAATTAGTTGATCGTCTTGAAAACAAACAGATAATATTTTGATAATTAATCTGTAAAAGTATTTATTTTTATTTATAGACTTGATCAAGTCAAATAATCAACAGAAATAAAAGTTAGATGGATGAAATATCAGTTTGTAAATATAACTAAATAATATACTAATTTAATTTGTTCTTTATCATTTAAAAATATCACAAAAATAAACAATAACATTTGAATAAAGTTTGTTTGAATTACCTGTATCCACCTCCAGGGGCTGCAGACAGACAGACAGACAGACAGACAGACAGACAGACAGACAGACAGACAGAAAGACAGAGAGACAGACAGACAGACAGACAGACAGACAGACAGACAGACAGAAAGACAGACAGAGAGACGGAGACAGACAGACAGACATAGAGAGGGACAGACAGACAGACAGACAGAGAGACAGACATAGAGAGACAGACAGACAGACAGACAGACAGACAGACAGAGAGACGGAGACAGACAGACAGACATAGAGAGGGACAGACAGACAGACAGAGAGACAGACATAGAGAGACAGACAGACAGACAGACAGACACACAGACAGACAGACAGAGAGAGAGACAGACAGAGAGACAGACAGACAGACAGAGAGACAGTTAGTGTTAAACCATTCATGTTTTTTTTCCTTTTGTGCATTGATCCATATTCTCAGGAATTATTCATATGGTTTAGCTCTCCGTGTTTTATATTGTTTTTATAAACTAAACTAAACTGAAGTCCCATTACCTGGATTTCCTCCCCGCGAGGTTTCTCAAAGTAGTTGTGTCTCCTGGTCTTGCTCTCCTCCTCCCTCTCTCGTTCTCTCTCTCTCTCCCTCTCCCTCTCCCTCTCTCTGTGGCGCTCTTTCTCTTTAGGGGGTTTAGCTGTGGAGCCGGCTGTCAGGATGTAGTCACCTATGTCCTCAAAGATACTGAAACACAGACAGAGAGACAGAGACAGGCAGAGAGAGAGAGAGAGAGAGAGGGAGAGAGACAGTGAGAGACAGGCAGAGAGAGACAGACAGAGAGAGAGAGGCAGAGAGAGAGACAGGCAGAGAGAGAGAGAGACAGAGAGAGAGACAGACAGAGAGACAGTGAGAGACAGGCAGAGAGAGACAGACAGAGAGAGAGAGGCAGAGAGAGAGACAGGCAGAGAGAGAGAGAGAGAGAGAGACAGACAGAGAGACAGGCAGAGAGAGAGAGAGTGAGAGAGAGACAGGCAGAGAGAGAGAGAGACAGACAAAGAGAGAGACAGACAGACAGAGAGAGAGACAGTGAGAGAGACAGACACACACACAGACACAGAGAGAGAGAGAGAGAGAGAGAGAGAGACAGACAGGCAGAGAGAGAGAGACAGAGACAGATAGAGAGACAGACAGACAGACAGACAGACAGACAGACAGAGAGATACACATTAATACTCACATCACCAGAGTGAATGAGACGTTGTAAGGTTAATGTAGCTTTAGGATGCCATGATCTCATACCTTATATCAGCCTCAGGAGCTCTCTTCTCATCCAGTTTACCTGAAGGAAATAACAAGAACACATTAATGAATACTATGTGTCTTTGCTGACTGCTTCAATTTCATTAACTCTTAGATCTTTTGCTGCTGTTTGCACGTGTTGTCTGTGTGTCTCCCTCAGGCTGTCTGTCTGTCTGTCTGTCTGTCTGTCTGTCTGTCTGTATATCTGTCTGTCTCTCACCTTTGTCCTTCTTCTTGATCTTCTTGTGTCTCCCTCCCTCCCTCCCTGTCTGTCTGGTTCCCTCCCTCCCTCCCTGTCTGTCTGGTTCCCTCCCTCCCTCCCTCCCTCCCTGTCTGTGTATAGCATGTCTGTCTGTCTGTGTATAGCATGTCTGTCTGTCTGTGTATAGCCTGTCTGTCTCTCTCCCTCCCTGTCTGTCTCACCTTTGTCCTTCTTCTTGATCTTCTTGTGTCTGGTTCCCTGTCTGTCTGTCTGTCTGTCTGCACGTCTGTCTGTCTGTCTGTCTGCCTCCCTCCATCCCTCTCTCCCTCCCTCCCTGTCTGTCTCACCTTTGTCCTTCTTCTTGACCTTCTTGTGCCTGGTTCCCTGTCTGAGGTAAGACAGGATCTGGGTCAGTTTGGAGATCACAATGTCGTTGGTGGTCAGAGTGGTTTGAGCCTGAGAGAGAGAGAGAGAGAGAGAGAGAGAGAGAGAGAGAGAGAGAGAGAGAGAGAGAGAGAGAGAGAGAGAGAGAGAGAGAGAGAGAGAGAGAGAGAGAGAGAGAGAGAGAGAGAGAGAGAGAGAGAGAGAGAGAGAGAGAGAGAGAGAGATGAATAAACATCAATACACAAACTGGCCAATAAGCCTGAGACACAGAGAGAGAAATGGGTCAATACAGAGATATCAAATATCAATACATACACTGGTCAATAAGCACAGTGTGTGTGTGTGTGTGTTTCTCCATACTAGGGCAGTCAGCCTGTCTGTCTGTCTGTCTGCCTGTCTTACCTCCATACTAGGGCAGTCAGCCTGTCTGTCTGCCTGTCTTACCTCCATACTAGGGCAGTCAGCCTGTCTGTCTGCCTGCCTGTCTGTCTGCCTGTCTTACCTCCATACTAGGGCAGTCAGCCTGTCTGTCTGCCTGTCTGTCTGTCTGTCTGCCTGTCTGCCTGCCTGTCTGTCTGTCTGTCTGTCTGCCTGTCTGTCTGTCTGTCTGTCTGCCTGTCTTACCTCCATACTAGGACAGTCTGCCTGTCTGTCTGTCTGTCTGTCTGTCTGTCTGTCTGTCTGTCTGTCTGTCTGTCTGTCTGCCTGTCTTACCTCCATACTGGGGCAGTCAGCCTGTCTGCCTGTCTGTCTTACCTCCATACTAGGACAGTCAGCCTGCCTGTCTGCCTGCCTGTCTTACCTCCATACTGGGGCAGTCAGCCTG